>NW_013667979.1:35993-51601 GCF_000517525.1 Limulus polyphemus | reverse complement strand
AGATAGCTCTCGTGTAGCTTTGCGCGATATTCATAACAAACAAACAGAACGAACACAAAGACAGATTTACCAATATTTCTTTGATAACCGATCTTTTCTAACGTTCAGGAGAAATCAACAGATAAACTACTTCATAATATTTTATCCTTGTCATATTCACGACAAAAGAGCCAGATTCTGGTTTGTCTTCTGAAGTGGTAGATATCTGATAATCGATCTTCTCCAAAGTTAGGAGAAATCAATATACCTAATTCGTAGTACTGGCATGTTCGCCACACACACACACACACACAAAGTTAGATTCTGGTTTGTCTTCTGAAGCGGTATATATCTGATAATCGATTTTCTCCAAAGTTCGGGAGAAATCAATAGATAAACGTAACTCATAGCACTGTATCCTTGTCACGTTCACTACAAAAACCAGATTCTGGTTTGTTTTCTATTGAAGCGGTAGATATTGGGATTTAAGAATATTGATGGGGCTATATTGCATTATTCTTACGATACAATTTGTTTTTGCTGTTTTATTTGAGTATCACAAACGTTAATTTTATGAAACAATAAATACATGTTAGTACAATGTACTGTACTCAAATAATTTGAGAAATTTAGCGTTTTTGGTACATGATTAAAAAATCAATTTTTATATAAAAACCTTTAGTTCGAAACGTTCACCACTTCTCTGATTTTTACACTTAATTTTTGATTCGTGTTATTTTATCATTTTGACTACTCCACACTATGGATAGTCCGAAACGTTCACCACTTCTCTGATTTTTACACTTAATTTTTGATTCGTGTTATTTTATCATTTTGACTACTCCACACTATGGATAGTTCGAAACGTTCACCACTTCTCTGATTTTTACACTTATCTTTTGATTCGTGTTATATTATCATTTTGACTACTCCACACTATGGATAGTTCGAAACGTTCACCACTTCTCTGACTTTTACACTTAATTTTTGATTCATGTTATTTCATCATTTTGACTACTCCACACTATAGATAGTCCGAAACGTTCACCACTTCTCTGATTTTTACACTTAATTTTTGATTCGTGTTATTTTATCATTTTGACTACTCCACACTATGGCTGTATTAGAGCAGGATTAAAGGTTTTATAACATTTACTGTTAAATATGTATGAGGAAAGTATGATTGAAATATAATATGTAACATTCTCATAGTGAGTAAAAAATGTTTTTCTTAATTTCCATACAGTTATTTCCTCGGCATCGTCGAGCTGCTTAACGTTTATTAAAATGTATCTGTTCTTGTAGTTTGTAAGACTCGTATTCATATTATATTAAACAAAACATAATGCCTATCTGTGAAACATTCATATTTCTAACCATTTTGTTAGTTCAAACCAGTACATATAATGCATTTAATAAAGGAAAAGTATCTCATGGTGTATAGAAGAATACCTCGGATATTCATTTCATCCGATCTAAATAGCTAAGTAGGTTGTACCATGTCTTCTAGTATACTTACAAAACCAAAGACCAGTAGATGTTTACATAAGATTAGAATAGATAGTAAATAAGATATTCAGAGATCGTAACCTAAAATTTGTTGTCATATAACCACTCCGATATAAAAAAGTATGTATAAATGTCACTATGCTGTATGCTTGGTTGTTTATCAGTTCATAGAAATCCACAATATTTGTTAATGGTACAGAATTGGTTAATAAGGTGTGAATTTACTCTTCTGAAAAGCAGAAATTAAAAGTTTTAGTGGTGCTGGAAATACAACAACTAAAACATTTAGATGTGTATTTGACAGTTAGGGTAGGGTGCCTGGATCGAACTGTTGAATAGCTGCCTTCCCTCTAGTGTATCAGTTCAAAACTAGAGATGATTATATGCAGTTAGCCCTTGTGTAGCTCTGCGCGAAAAATTATAAAGAAACAAACATACAAACCTGAAAGTAGAAATTTGTTTGACAAATATTTCATTATGAATCAACCCCACCGACACTGTCTACCTACCTAAGTGTAAGTCCATCCATCCATTCTTCTTTCTCTCCTCAGACATTCACGAATTTACGAATATAAAATCTATGTTCAAATAAAACGTAACAGGTTTGTTTCTGGTGCTTCTTGTTTCTCAGTCACAATAAAATTCTTCCATACTAATATTATTTTTCTTCTGTTGCCATTAAGGTCAAGATTAGAAATCATTTTGGTAAAAAAAAAAAAAAAGATGAAAAAGTGTCATTATTCTCCTACGTGAACTTCACATTTGTAGCCATATTATAATCACGTGCTTATAAATAGCAACCATACTCTGGACAAGACAAAAATCGTGACGAAATAATCTATGAATCGTTCTAAACTATAAACACTTATTACATTGTAAATTTACCTGCTTACTAGAAAGCCACTAGGTTTCAAGAGTACCTTTTTTTATGTTTGTGATTTAGGTAATCATAGTTAGTCTACTTACTACATTAAACCCTCACACGCACCTTATGATGACAATACGTCCCTTAGGAAAAATAGAATGCATTAACTAAACCAGCCTACAAGAACTTTGAATAGTATGTATGTAATACACAGGGATTTTTTTGCTAAGCAGCTGCATCCTAGATTTAAAGATATTTTTGCCTTGTTTCCAACATCCTTTCTTTATGATATCCTACAACGAAATACAGAAGTTTGAAGACATTTAATCTTCTTAGCAAATACGCCCACGTGTCAACCTACTGTTGACTTGAGAGTCTGAATTCTCATCTCTAGCTTTGTATGTAGTTACAAAATTCCCTATTTTTTCGTGTGTGCGTGTTTCTATTATGCATAGGCTGTAAAAACGTTAGCATCCGATAAATATGGTTGTGTTTTAAGTAGCGGTATAAGTCAAAGACAATTATCCTAAGTTCGTAAATCAAATTTACTTTGTGTAAAATGGCACGATTTATTTTGAACATATTCTAAATGCTAATAATCGTGTCAAGAATGTTTTTCGCTCTTTAAGTGTAAAATAAAATATTTTCTGTTTGTATCAAATATATTAGGGTCTACATGTCTTTCAAAGATAAATTAAGGAATTGTGGATATTATGATTTAACAACTGAATAATAATAATAAGCATGATTAATAGGTTGACATAGATGATGAAAAACACCGTCAGCTCCCGACATTCAATTTTGTTCAAGTGAAGAATTGTAAATAATAATAATAATAATGAAATTTACCGCATGGTGTCGCTGTGAATCATTATATCTTTAGTAACTAAGAAACTGTTCTTGTAGACACATCATAAAATTTAAATATACTATTTTGTGTCGGTAGAGTCTAACCAATTGAAACAAGAAAAACTAACTGTTTCCTCTTCTCCTGTATATTTCAATACTTTTTTCCACCCTTCATTTGTTTTTCCACTTCATAGACATACAGACAGCAAGCCATCCGGCTGGTCGCTTTCGTAAGTAGTACTGCTGCTTGGATTCTATTGTGTAAGGGACGAATCCGTAAGGTCTGACTCATGCTAATATCTAGAATTAGATTCTTTTCAACAGTTGTGTCCGTATTTGGCGGTACCCACTTTAATGTTTTCTTTAACCAAGTTCGTCATCTGCAGTATTTTATTCTTTAGTTATCGGATTAGTTTATGATTTTATAAAATACTCATAATACAAATTTATTTTAGTACTTTCAGAAGCTTTTTGGTGAAATCTTACTGTTTAATATAACAATGTTTAACTTCATTAAAAAACTGATTAAAATGCTGCACTTAGTGGGCATAAAACTGTAAAAACGTAAGTAGTTTATTTTGTTCGACAATAACCGTGTTGTTCCAGCCCATGCTACATGTTCACCAAGGAATTCTCAACACGCTTTAAACCTAATATGATACTTTGATGTAATTTGCATATTATTATTAAGACGAGTAGCATGTTTTATATGCTTTGATAAACATGAAGACAAAAATTAGTGTTTTTTAAAAATCAGCATTAGTTTGTGTTTGTCTGCTTCGAGCTCTGAAGGAACAGAATCATTCCAAAGATTGAAAAATTTTATAGAAAAATCTTTCTTTTAAGATACAATTTCTCTTGTTCCGAATTACCGACAAAATAATCAAAACAAAGAAAAATAAATTCTTTAGGATCTTAAAAACTCGGAGACTTTTCAGAAGATTAAATCTCAACAACTGAAAACGTCCCTGTTCTAATGGTCAGCTCTGGATAAGTTAGATTCTACTCGCTGTAATTTGATTTTTCCTTTTAATAGATTGAACAAACAGAGTTTCTCACACTTTATTTTTTATTATACGTGTTGTTTACCAAGTTTTTTGTAAGAAATCGGTGTAGAGTAATCTTTCCAAACTCACATTCAAAATCAATTTTTTGGCAGCTGCAGTGATTTTTTTTCTCATAAGCAGAGAAGTAAATTTAACTTGTTTTTTTACAAACAAATATAGAATTAATGCGCTAAAGAGAATTTTTTAGCTTATTTTTATAACATATATTTATATGTATGTGTGTGTGTGTGGATAAATTGATGAACAAGTGGGATAAATAGAGGCAGATCTTAAAGTCCGAAATAAAACGAATTTTTCTACTATTAGATATATTTACAGCTTCATAAATGTTTTCTTAGAAAGTGACAGTTTTCACATTATGTTATGCCTTATTAAAGCCAAATTTGCAGTAGTAATTATGTATGTAATTCCTTTCTCCCAGTTATTATGTGTAATTATTATTTTGTAACAAGTTAAGGTCGGATGTTTATGTTTATAAATTTGTTTTTTCATTTAGTAAGATTCTTAGAATCACTGAAAACATTATTGTGATCTTCCAACAATATTATTATTATTATTAGCATTTAATAATTACCATTTTCGCCAATTGTGAATTCTTATTTTACTCGTTAAAATGTGTAACTTCAGTAAAGAAAAGAAATAATCAAGGAATAACGTAGACTTAAACTATTCTTTATTTCCCTACTGCCTTTGTATTAGACTGTTTGTCGTGCTCCTGCCTGTATGATTAGCTTTGGATTAAGCGAAACGCGACGTCGGGAATGGATAATATAGTGGAAATATAATTATTATGCACTAGGTTGAACCTAGGTCGTGTTTGCCAGATTTAGGCCTAAGGTCGAAACTAGTCGCGACATGTATGTATATTTGTTAGGGTTTGAGGGAAATAAAATAATACCTGTTATTTTACCGTGTTTTCTTCCAAAATATCTATCAGGACTATTATAACAACACTGCACAATGTTGACAATATTATGTCAACCACATAGAAGTCTAGTTCATGTTTGTTTATACCATATGTTAAGTATTTGACATCATAATGTAACAATCCCTGACAAATACAGCCCATCCATCTTTTATCAGAATATAAGTAGTGCTTAAGTACTTCAATCAGGAATAATTAAGATAGAGTAGTTGATTCCAACTCTACATTTTTAACGTATGTTTTAGTATTTATATTGATAGCATTTAAATACTTAATCTAATGACAAAAACGTAAGACTGTAGTTGATAAGCAACTAATTAAAATACAGACCAAGGAGGTAAACATACGTTTTTAACCACTTTATGGTAATGTATTTTTTATATAAAACATTATATAAATTATACAGGGTGGCCCAAAAATGTAACCATCTTTTAAGTTATGCAATTCTGTATATCGATTCTAATAATTTTATATCTGTTTCTGATAATATTAGATAATGTCTGAAAAATCAGCTCAAAACGAATTAAAGCAACCGATCACAAATTTAAGGATAATTAAACACAACTAGGTATAACAAAACTATCCATTCTTTCCAAAGTTTTCCGAGGAAAAATGGCCTGGTGGTTAGGGCGCTCGATCCCGCAAATTGAGATTCGCAGGTTCGAATCTCCGTCCCACTAGATATGTTCGTCCTTTCATCCGTTTCTGTTTCTGTACTTTTTTAACTGTTCGTATTCCCCCTTTTTAATTTAACAATTTTTTACTACTCTTATTCCTTAAGTTGTTTTTAATGTCTATTTATTGAGAATAAAGTTTAAGCTACAAAGGTGCAGATGCATTCAGTTGAATGTTACATGTTTTTTAACAGTTTACTGCTGAATTGGCTTTTTTTTCTCCAACCAACCATTTTTTACTGGGCCAGATGGCTTTGTGTAAACACGCGTTTAACAAGCGCAGAGTACAAAGGCAGTGTAACGAATTTATTATTATATATTTATTTTAATATCAACGTTTGTTTAGATTAAGTTTATATTTAAAAACATGCATAACTTATAGTGTTAGATATGTATTGCGAAACTCCCGCCTATTCTCCAAAGTTGTAAAAGATTCTGAGAGTAAGAATCAACAATATATGTATGTACGTAAATGCTTAAATTTGTATTGTTACATAATCTGAATTTTCTAGAAAGCCACCACATGCCTATAAATAGAACCAACGCGCCGCGCCAAGAGAGAGTATCTATTATTATTCACTATAATCAGTGTGCTAAAAATTTTGGAAACCGTAACTATGATTATTATAACGCTTATCAATCGGAAAACTTCAGATATTTGACCATGAACCTTTACAAAGTTCGTACATTACAAATCATTTAACTTCAGTGGATTCTCATCGGACATTATTGTTTTTACGTAAACATTATATAAATTCATCGTGGAAAACTCGACGTGTGTGGCCGGTAAATAACGAAGGACAAAGCTAGCTAGCTTCCCGTTAAGTGAATCGTACCTACATCAACTCGTAATTAACTCGCTTATCGTGAACCCTCGATAAAATTTCAAGGAAGTTCCAGACTAGAAAGAAGACTATATTGCTTGCAAGTTTGTGAAAGTTTTGTTTATCATTGTTTGTAATAACTATTTGTAATAACTGCTTTTGTATATTGTATTGTTGTTTGTATATTAAAATATATTTGTGTTAAAATAAATTGTGTATATCAATCTTGTTGGCAAATATCATAAACTGACTATATATATTGGCTTTTACTTAACTGCTAAATCCAAAATACAGTTTAACTTCTAAATTTAAATTTATCAGTTAACTTAATTTCAGGCTGTTTGAGATTCTAATACGTAACAGCAGCCACTCAGAACAAAATCATCTCTATTATGTATTTATAACTACGTAAATCAACTTTCATTGAAAAATAATCAACTTTTAAATATTTCACGGACATTCGCAGCGTTTCATATAGTATACCTGTCTAGGTTTTAGTGTTAAATACCCAGCCAATTCTGTTGTAGGCTTGTGAAACAATAATAGGAATAATAATAATATGAACAAATGAGCAAATTTTAATTTTATCTAACACTCATGAAATCACTTGTTTTGCTTATTATCAATGTTTTGGTGGTCTCAACTGTTGATAAATTTGCTTGTTAAGGTGGTTTTTGCCCGAATGTTATATTAAAGTTTTGAACAAATTTCTGTGCGGTATTTATTACGAAGCTATCGTGGTTCATGATAACTAACATATGCTGAAAAAGATCTAATATCACTTACCTTTGACCGATGTCAAAGTACGATGCTTGGGTTCATCAATGGCTTGGACTCACACTAGAACTACAAAACTAAAATTATTATATACAAAAAATTAAAATTTCTAAACAATTAAGCCAGTAAAGTTGATAATTATAAGTTAATTAACTGCTTTTCATTTGCTTACAAATAACAGAATACCATAACTAAATGACATCAAAAAGTTTCGTACCCCCAACGCACGTGTCCAGTCAACATAGGTTTTATAATTTTTAAATTCTTGTATACCTACTTACGCAAGGAAGGATGAAAGCTCTATAGCAAATAGATTGCAAGAAAGAAAGTAACTATATGTTTCAGATGGTATATTTACGACTTCGACAACTTTAAAAACAAGAAAGTTATAAAAAAAGCATGCAGATAGTTAAATGTTACAGATCTTAACATCATATATTTAAAAATTAACTGTTTCAAAGTTATTTTACCTAAAAACAAGCTCAGAGTTGCTAAATCTACGCATTTCCGGATTTGTTTCATCTACTGACAAGTTTTCTCTGCGCAGTCAGGAAATTCAATAATTTCCACAATCTGAATAAAAATTCCAACAGGTGGCCAAAAAATAGACAATTATGTTACAGTTTCGAGTTGTTTTTTTATTTATTTAATTGAAAACAAATGTTGTTAAAGCTTGTATCAAATGAAAACTTAGATGTCACCATTTCAGTTACGATTTTGTTTGTGGGTATACATCACAACTAACTTTTAAAATTTGATTTCGCAGATTTTCTTTGAGTAATATCCGAAATATCAGGGCTTTAAGTAAAAGAAGCATTTTAGAATTTTCAATCAGTATGGCCGATCCTTATTTTGAGCTACTATCACAAGAGCTTTGCCTAGTAGCTTTTGAGAGCTGAATAACACTTTTATAAATGCGTCCACTGATGAAAGCTTTGTTTGTTTGTTTTGAATTTCGCGCAAAGCCACACGAGGGCTATCCGCGCTAGCCGTCCCTAATTTAGCAGTGTAAGACTAGAAGGAAGGCAGCTAGTTATCACCACCCACCGCCATCTGTTGGTCTACTCTTTTACCAACGAATAGTGGGTTTTGACCGTCACATTATAAACGTCCCCACGGCTGAATGGGCGAGCATGTTTGGTGGGACGGGTATTCCAAACCGCAATCCTCAGATTGCGAGTCAAGCGTCCTATCCACCTGGCCATGCCGGGCCTTGAAAGCTTGGAAAGTATGTTGCAACATCATGTCTCATGCGACGAACCCCTAGATCTTAGTCCGAAAAACTAATCAATAATCTACGTCTGGACCAAGGAGCTGTTTAAAATAGATATGTTAAATAATAACATTTAATAACACTAAACAAAAAAGTTATTAAGGTATTGGAAAAGGTATTAAGGTATTTCTGTAGAGGGCATCTTAAACATACGAAATAAAAAGAGTTCAAAACACCTCCTATTAATAAGATAAAACATAAATATTTCCATAAACAGTTCAATAATAAACCAGAATTACCTTCTCATAGAGAGAGATTGAAGGAATGTCCCATAGAACAGATATCTCTTCCAAATCCTTTAGAAAATCGAAAGGGACTCTGAACGATACAGAATTATTGGATTTCGTACTTTCTCTGTAATACATTTCTTTATCGACGTGTGATAAGCCGACGGTACATATAAATTTTTATATTCACAAATAAAAATGTCTAGATACTTAATACAGTTTTTAGTTTACTTAATTCTTTATAGAAATTTCACTCATTAAAACAAAACAAACCATCTTTCTCTTGCTAATTGGTAAATCACGACAAAAACTGCCAAAGCGACAGGAAAACCTTCTGCTAGGTGTATTGTTATGTATATTTTATTTTGTACCATAGGTCTTGTTGAATCAAAACTGATTTTCAGTTCATCAAAACTGACAGCTAAATAAAGACAAGGAAACAATATTATTTAATAGTTTTATAATATTATTTTTTATTATTAACAAGGAGAAATATATTATTATACTTAACATATTCAAGAACTTTAACTAGGTCTGCTTAGGTAATAAAAGTTCATGAATAAATAAAGACTGAATAAATCGGCAGTGAACTGTGGAAACGAGACTCTCGGATTTTTCAAGTAATAATCATATGTTCTATTTACTGTTATCTGCATGTGTTATATACTCAAGAAGGCTTAAATCAAAAGGTTAAATAGCACCCTTGCATGAAAGGTCGAAGTGCAAATGTCACTTCTCTAACGTCCTTCTTTAAGGTAAACTTAACATTTCCATCTATACCTTTTGTATTATTTAGTTTACAATATTTATCCCAGCTCTGCAGCAACTGTAGTTCCGTCATTTCCTGACTTCTTTCTGTTTATAAATTCAATACAGTGTCCTGCCTTATAAATATGAACATCTCTGAAACCAATGGTATTTTCAGAAATATATGTAATACTTCCACGCCTGTGAATACACATAAATGTACTGAACACGAACCTTTACAAACGTGGACAAGGAAGAGTTATCAGGTGCTTATGAGTCTGTTTCTGGCTCCATTTTGTGCTTGTGTTGTATTGCAAATTGACATCACCAACGTTAACTCTGTGGCAAGACTTCTCATTTTATTATGTCAAGGCATTGTAGATGCTTCATCTAATGTTATACAATTAACGTAAGCCTAACCATAATGCCAATTAGAATTTATGAATCTATTTCCATGCTTAATACATACCTAAATTCATATGGATAGAAAATGGGTTATTCCTTTTCCATAGCTACAACTGATATATTTTATGTCCATAAGTTTCCCGGAAGCTCAATGGTTATTACACTGTTATTCTAGATTTGATGTCTCTCCACTGTAATATAATGACAATGGATAATGATATGTTTGTTTCAGAATATCTTTCAACTAGATACTTTGTTCCACTTCAATAAATAAATTTAGATATCATAAATGTACATTTCTCTCTCTATTACCACGAAGTTCATAATTTTGACGACAAGAGAGGAAAAAGGAAAAAAAATTACATTTTCTGAAACAGCTTGTTCGCTGAATAATTAAGAGTAATACATTGATAGTTTTAATGCGACAAATTATTTTATTAATTTTATTATGGTGGATAAAGGACAAATCCAACACCATACACAAAAACCTTGCTAATACATTCAAATAAGAAAAAATCAGTGAACTGTTTTTGTACTATTGAAAAGTTGAAAAATACATAAAACCTCTCGATGGATGTCTGCATTAAGCAACATATATAAGTTTTCAAATATTTATCACAAATTTTTCTCAATTAATCAGCATATTTTACGATCTCTAAACTCCTAGTTCTCATAACAGACATTTTATTTACTAGTGTAATTTTTAATTGGAAAGTAGCTTAATTATTTTCTCATTTCTAAATTACTAAAAAAACTTCGCACAAATTTACACGAGGGCTATCTGCGCTAGCCATCCTTAATTTAGCAGTGAAAGACTAGAAGAAAGGCAGTTAGTCATCACCACCCACCGCCCACTCTTGGGCTACTCTTTCGCCAAAGAATAGGGGATTAACCGTCACATTATAACGCCCCACGGTTGAAAGGGCGAGCATGTTTGGTGGTAGAGGGATTCGAACCCGCGACCCTCAGATTGCGAGTCGAGCACCAAAACCATTGGGCCATACCAGGCCTACTAAAAGGTTTTACATATTTTATTGTCACTAATTTCTATATTTGTTGTGAAAAATGTTACATATTATCGAGAACCAAATAAATTAAATTAATTCATATTTGTTTGTTTGTTTGAAGTTAAGTACAAAGCTATACAATGGACTATCTGTGCTCTGCCCACCACCGGTATCGAAACCCGGTTTTTAACTTTGTAAGTCCGCAGACATTCTGCTGTACCACTGGGGAGGGGGAAATTCACATTTAAAGTAACAGATTTGATCCTTCCAATTTATCTTGGCTATAATTCAGTTGCGTGAAGAACAAGACTAAATCACCTTTTCTGCTTCTCGATTCTTTGAATTCATTGATGAATAATGCACAAAATACAGATAACTAAACAAAAGTATGACATTCCATAACGAGTCTGTATGTCTGTGTATTAATGTCTTGTGGTTTAGTAGCATATTTCACAATGAAAACACAGCTTACGAGAGACACTTCTTTTTTTAGTACTTTTGAATAGGGTCCAAATTTAGGGACAGTAATAAGACCTGATAATTGCTCAAACTGTCACTACTAATATATACATTGTAACACATGACTGACGTAATATTTTACGCTAATAGCTTTTACAACGTTACAGAATGGACTGATAATGTTTCTGGTAATAAATATTTAGTAGTAAATCACTCTTTACTGGTAAGGGATTGCGAGCTCAGTAACTGAGAATTCCTAGCGTTAATGCCCTAAATGACTCTATTCAACGAATTAATGTTGAAGTATGTAGGCTAGTGATTAGGATAACGATGTTTTACTTTAAACGTCTCAGTAAACATAGGCGGTAAAAATTAGTTGATACGAGAGCTATTGTGACCAGTTTCATAACTTTTCTTAATCGCTCTACAACACACCATTTTCCGTATTTGTAAATAATACTCTTTGTATCATTTCTTCAACTGTATTTTTATCAATATTGTATAAGAGTTACAAATTAAGAATATATTTTACATTTATCGAACTATGACTACTATTAAGTAATATGTAATTTTGTCAAAAAAGTATCCAATATTTTGAAGTATTGTTCCTAAAGTAAGTAATTTTTGTTCAGTTCAGGGCGTATGTATATTTATATATATAGAGCTTGGTCAAAAACCTTACTTTTATAAATGCATTGTATTTTTTCTCACTTTTTTATATACCCACTTATTTTTTGTCCATCCTCTACGAATCCTATATTTATGTATTTTCCCGCAATTATTGTATAATTCATAAAGTAACCTATTTGATTTCTTAAAGATTTCGCGAGTAACTGAAGTCTTAGTTAAAGATATGTACGTTAGTCCAAACTGAGATAGAGTTTTGAAACGCTTTTTATTTTCGCAATGGTCTGTATGTACGACACGTTCAGACTTTTGATTCGAATATAGAAAGAATCAGGTGTATGATAAGAATTACTGCAGCTAGAGTATACAAGACTTTCATATTTCTCTGATAGGGTAAATATGGGGCAAGAAAGTAAACTGTACTGAGAATCATCTGTATGTATGATAAGAATTACTGCAGCTAGAGTATATAGGACTTTCTTAACTCTCTGATAGGGTAAATATGGGGCAAGAGAGTAAACTGTACTGAGAATAATCTGTGTGTATGATAAGAATTACTGCCGCTAGAGTATATAGGACTTTCTTAACTGTCTGATAGGGTAAATATGGGGCAAGAGAGTAAACTGTACTGAGAATAATCTGTGACATTTTATTCTGGGCTTACGCTTGGAGGAGCCTGGCATAGCTTGGTAGTTAGGACGCACAATTTGCTCACCCTTTCAATGTTGGGGGCATTATAATGTTTCGGTCAATGTAAAAGAGTAGCCCACGAGTTGGCAGTGGGTGGTGTTGACTAGCTGTCTTTTCTTTAGTCTGTCGCTTCAAAATTAGGAACGAATAATGTAGATAGAACTCGAGTAGGCCCGGCATGGCCAAGTGGTTAGGGAGCTCGACTCGCAATCTCCGGGTTCGAATCGCAGTCCCACCAAACATGCTCGCCCTTTCAGCCGTGGGGGCGTTATAATGTGTCGGTCAATCCTACTATTCGTTGTTAAAAGATTATCTCAAGAGTTGGCTGTGGGTGGTGATGACTAGCTGCCTTCCCTCTAGGCTTACACTGCTAAATTAGGGACGGCTAGCGCAGATAGCCCTCGTGTAGCTTTGCGCGAAATTCAAAACAAACAAACAAGAACTCGAGTAGTTTAGCTTGGAACTGACGTTGCAGACTTTGTGCCTTAGCTATAATTTTAGTTATTTTAGGTAAATCCTTAATACGGAAATGCAAAATCTTAATGAGTATTCCAGATTGAAGATCAATTTTCTTAATGAGTATTGCAGAAAAAAGAGCATTGTTTTAAATTATGATATATATATATATATATATTCATGTAGCGGGTCTTTAAGATTGAAAAAAAATAAGCGTAGGCGAAATAATGACTGGCTCAGTTGTGTGTGTTCCTCATCAAGAAAAATCACACAGAGCAATAACACGTGATTGATACAATAGACAGAAGTAAAGCGAGTCGATACTGTCATCTTTTTTCATAAATTATCCACGTATTTTTTTTGATATCCAGCGTGGACAGATAGCTTTGGGAAATACAAAATAATCAGGAGTTTTGTTATTACAGTCGGGAAGAAAAAGATACTGCTAAGCCTAAAACAAAACACGTGTAGCAGAGATGTTTTGTTTGTTTGATTGTTATGGATTTCGCGCAAAGCTACACGAGGGCTATCTGCACTAGCCGTCCTTAATTTAGCAGTGTAAGACCAGAAGGAAGACAGCTAGTCATCACTAACCACCGTCAACTCTTGGGCTACTCTTTTACCAACGAATAGTGGGATTAATCGTCACTTTATAACGCCGCTACGGCTGAAAGAGCGAGCATGTTTGGTGTGACGGGGATTCGAACCCGCAACACACACATTGCGAGTCAAGCACCCTAACCATCTGGCCATGTCGGGCCGAGAAGTTTTGCACATTAGTGTAATGACATTTCGTACAATTTTTATATTTTCCACTAATAGTACGGAAATCATAGGATAAGGTTACACGAATATGTATAAAGTAAAATATTCTTTAAATGATGCAATTAGAAAACAGAATTACAAGCTAACATCTTATTGAGTTCACTAATTTCCTTACAAGAATCTCTAAAAAAACACCTTATATTTCAATAAAGAAGAATTGTCATTATTTTTTATTCAAAACTATATTTTGCTTTTTGATGAAAATATTTTCTTAAATACGTAAAGCTGATTTATCACTAGCTCTGGCAATTATTCTGAACTGCTTGTTCCTAATGGTGTTTGTACATACTCCCTCTCTAGTACTGATATTTTTACAATGTTCCCTATGTATTTTAAGATTTAAACTTAAGACTATCATATCTGTTTAAGTGTGGTATATATTTACTGCCCCCCCAGTGACACAGCGGAATGTCTACGGACTTACAGTGCTAGAAACCGGATTTAGATACCCATAGTGGGCAGAGCACAGGTAGTCTATTGTGTAGCTTTGTGCTTAGCTTCAAATAAACAAAATATATTTACTGCTTAAACAAAGTTATGAGCACTCCGGAATACTCTCATTCTCAGGTGGGGGGGTCCGTTTTAGAATGATGAGAGAAACAAATGTTAATGGTTAAAATTTAACTTTTAGTTCCTCTTTACTTAAACCACGCTTTGCTGAATTCGTAATGTTTTTAATTATGCACAAAGCTACACAAGGGCTATCTGTGCTCTGCCCACCACGGGTATCGAAACCCGGTTTCTAACGTTGTAAGTCCGCAGACATGCCGCTGAGCCACTGGGGGCATTCGTAATGTTCTTTTTCATATGAACTAATAATTACTAATTATTTAAGCATAGAACGAATTTTCAGATAACTGTTTCACAGTTTGAAAATAATCATGGGGTCCTACTAAGTATATATTATTTTCGCAATGGCGCGATACCATAAAATATAACCCGCGCATCATAAGAATAACAGTCAATCTATTAGCGTGAATGATTGTAGCTAGGACGTGAATGGTGTTAACAAAATTAAGACAAATAATATATGATGTTGCAATATTCCTCTCCGATCCAATAACAGTTGATGTAGGAATATTCTTCTCCGATCCAATAACATTTGATGTAGAAATATTCCTCTCCGATCCAATAACAGTTGATGTAGGAATATTCCTCTCCGATCCAATAACATTTGATGTAGAAATATTCCTCTCCGATCCAATAACATTTGACGTAGGAATATTCCTCTCCGATCCAATAACATTTGATGCAGGAATATTCCTCTCCGATCCAATAACATTTGATGTAGAAATATTCCTCTCCGATCCAATAACATTTGATGCAGGAATATTCCTCTCCGATCCAATAACTATTTGATGTAGAATATTCCTCTCCGATCCAATAACTATTTGATGTAGAATCTTCCTCACGTATCCAATAA
>NW_013667979.1:27841-35972 GCF_000517525.1 Limulus polyphemus | reverse complement strand
AACATTGTATGCTAGGAATATTCCTCTCCGATCCAATAACATTTGATGTAGAATATTACCTCTCCGATCCAATAACATTTGATGTAGGAATATTCCTCTCCAATCCAATAACATTTGATGTGGGAATATTCCTCTCCAATCCAATAACATTTGATGTAGGAATATTCCTCTCCGATCCAATAACATTTGATGTAGGAATATTCCTCTCCGATCCAATAAATTTGATGTAGAAATATTGCTCTCTAATCCAATAACATTTGATGTTGGAATATTTCTCTCCAATCCAATAACATTTGATGTAGGAATATTGCTCTCCGGCCCCGTACGACTGAAGTGTTGTTCTTCAGTTCTTCGTTCCTAAATATTTCCTATTCTTAAAATCTTACTTTTGAAGATACAAGCTGAAGATCGATAAATAAAAAAAAACGGAAAAAATACTGTAAATCCTCCAGAATTATCGAAATAAAACGGGGTATATTTTAATGAATAATGAAAATTAGTGACTTGCGTACGAGAATTGTTTGTTTTGTTTGTATTTTTTAATTTCGCGCAAAGCTACACGAAGACTATTTGCGCTAGCCGTCCCTAATTTAGCAGTGTAAGACTAGAGGGAAGGCAGCTAGTCATCACCACTCACCGCCAAGTCTTGGGCTACTCTTTTACCAACGAATAGTGGGATTGACCAAAATACGTCTGAATGGGCGAGCATGTTTGGTGGGATCGTATGGGAATTAATACCTTGAAAGACTCGAAGACTCATGTTACGGATTCTTTAAAGATAAACTTTCTGATCGGTCACAGACTAAAAACAAAATTAAGAATTATCGAAAATAGTCTTATACCACTATAAATTTCTTTCCCATATTCTCAGTGTGTACCAAAGGAATAAAAGCTTCAGATTAGCAATGTGTCTTAAACAACACATTCGTAATTTCAGTGTTTACAGAAGATTAGAAGTGTCTTAAACAATACATTCGTAACTTCAGTGTTTACAGAAGATTTTCAATATGTCTATCAAACTTTTGACTTCTTTGTATATATAGTGCTATTAAAGTAATCAACGTATCATATTTCTCTGATTTTATTAATGTTATTAATTATTTTTAGAATTGTACTCCACAACGTTTTTATTATTGTTTCATTATTTTTAGAATTGTACTCCACAACGTTTTTATTATTGTTTCATTATTTTTAGAATTGTACTCCACAACGTTTTTATTATTGTTTCATTATTTTTAGAATTGTACTCCATAACGTTTTTATTATTGTTTCATTATTTTTAGAATTATACTCCACAACGTTTTTATTATTGTTTCATTGTTTTTAAAACTGTACCCCACACCGTTTGTATTATCGTTTCATTATTTTTATAGCTGCGTCCTACACTAATTGCATTTTACACGCAATATAATAATATGCTAATTATAAGTAACCATTCCCTTTTATGAGGACGTATGTGTTTATTTTCGGAAGTTTGGAATCCGAGCGCTTTACTCTTTCCGATTAGAATCGAAGTAGGTATGATGTTCTTTTTGTTATCAGTGCTAATCCCCAAGTAAGCGGTTATGTTAGTAAAATCTGCATAATACTCCCAAATTATAATGTCGTACTTCATAAGAAAAAACTCCAAAATAAAAACACCCAATTTTCTCTATATTTAGATGCAATTTAAAGGGTAGCCTAGAAAAATATCACATTTCGTTACTAGAATCACAATATATCTGTGAGATATTTTCAGAATATTTTCAAGAACGTATTCAAAGAATATGTTAATATCATTCTCAAGAAATAAATGGGAAATATGCAATAACTTTGCTGTAGAGTTATTATATTGCCTTCCATATTTTGTAAAAAATATAAAGACGAAAACAGCGTATTTTCCTGATAGTTCTAAAGAATTTTTTTTCTAAAACAAGTCCATAACTCTAAAAGTCTAGATAGAATGTAAAAATTGCTTAGTTGTGTGTATATTCTTTGTATCGGTTTAATAACTTGGAGAAACGTTCATCTAGATTCATATCCTTTGGAGTTGCATCAACAGAGAAAAAGAATAAGAAACAACTGTTTGTATATCGGACTGTTCTCAGGATTGGAGGATTTATTAAGCGAGGGATGAGTAGCTCCAGTAAAGCTGCATCTCGAATCATTGATGGTCAGGTATAGCCTATTCCATCTGTTTGCTGCCTGCTGCACCTGACATAATCTCATCGTATGCTTTCTTCCCAGCAGCAGAGTCAAAGGTTTCCGATCGGGTTCAAGCCGTTGCAAACGCATCATGGGAAAGCAATAGAAAAGACTGACGGAAAACAACGGGTACTATATGACATACGTTTGTGTTTAGTATAAACAGGGGACATCAGTGAAGAGAGTGAGATCCATACACGCAGACAAATCTAAAGAAAGAGAGTGAGAGAAGAGAGAAATGTCATTCAAAGCATAAAAAGGTTGAAAGAAAGAAGAAGCGACATAAAATGACCATAGGAGATGTTTCAGACTGCTTAGAATTCAAACGAAAATGAGAGAAGACAACAAAGGGTTGAGTGATTGAAATCGAGATTGCTCACGTTTGTGAGATTGAACAAAGGTAGGAAAGGAAAATAACGAGGCTATGAGTTTATGATATTTCTGTAGCTTCAGAGAGACCAAACAGCGAGAACAGAACAGGGAGAGAAAGATCATGAGATAATGAAAGTGAGAAAAACACAGAAATACGATGAAAAAGTATACAGAAAGTGAGAAGAGAGGAATAGATCCAAATAAAAGGAGTGAGATGAAAGATAAAAAAATGGTAAGCGCCATAAATCGCTAACTATGTACAGAGAGAGAGATTGAAAGAAGGAGTTTGTTTGTTTGTTTGAAGTTAATCACAAAGTTACACAATGGGTTATCTGTACTCTGCCCACCAAGGATATCGAAACCCGGTTTCTAACGTTGTAAGTCTGCAGGCATACCACTGTGCCAATGGGGGGCTAAAGAAGGGGTATCTATGATGAAAAAAGATAAATCTATAACAGAAAAAGAAAGAAGTGAAATAAAAGTTAAGCAAGAATTTGTTAAACCAAAACAAAATAGAGGCTATGCGAAAATTGCGTTTGTTTGTTTCTTGTTCAGCAAAAATAAAAAAAAAGGTACAAAATTGGCTGTTTGTGCTGTGCCCATCAAGGGTATTTAAACCCTTTTATTTAGCATAATAAATCCGCTAACGTGCCGTTCACCAAGTGGGAGGGACAATGATAATTAAGAATTACAGGAGAAAATAAGATAATGATAAGATAATAAAATACACCGATTAAGTACTCGAGAATTATTTATCAATCAGTCTATAAATTTTCTGCAACATTTTCAATAAATCAAAAGACGATCGTCAAAATGCAATCTCTTGGGTATCCTATATATTGCAATATTAATATACAGCCTGTATCAATAGCAAGAGAGAGCAATCAAAGTATAATATCTTATCAATATTAAACTCCAAAAGAGAAATCAGTGTTCAAGCTTCCTTGAAATATCTCGCGAACAATAAGTAAAAGTTTCCTTGATTGTTTTGAATTTCGCTGCTAATTTAGCAGTGTAAGACTAGAGGGAAGGCAGCTAGTCATAACCACCCACCGCCAACTCTTGGGCTACTCTTTTACCAACGAATAGTGGGATTGTCCGTCACATTAAAACGCCATCACGGCTGAAAGGGCGAGCATGTTTGGTGTGACGGAGATTCGAACCCGCGACCCGCAGATTGCGAGTCGAGCGCCCTAACCACCTCGCCATGCCGGGCGGTTTCCTTGCAGTGCCCCTGCTACTGACAAGACTGACCAACCAAAGTCAGGAAGATGTTGGAGTTATGATTTTTGGGATTTAAACATAAGACCATCTGATGTGTTTAAGTGTTATATATATATATATACTGCTTGAACAAAGTTACATGCACTCCCAATTACTCTCGTTTTCAGCCGTGAGTCCGATCTACCATGGTAAAGGAAAAGAGAGAAAGAAATGTTAATTGTTAAAATCTTACTTTGGCTTCCCTTTGTTTAAATACGCTTAGCTGGATTCCTGATGTTCTTTCTCGTATGAACATGTTTATCAATTACTTAAACATAGAACGAATTTTGAGATAGCTGTTTCGTAGTTTGAAAATAGTCATGGGGTGCTACTACGTATATATTATTTTCGAATAAGTACGATATCACAAAACATTGCCCTGTATTCTATAAGAGTAACAGTCAGCCCCTTAGCGTGGATTATCGGTGGTAGGATGCTGACTGACTGTTCTTCCTATGGCCAGTAGTTCAAAATTAGGAACGACAGTAAGTTAGTCTTATTAGCTTTCCAATAAATACAAAATACAAATACTTGTTATTTTCAATTGCACTACTTTAGCTCTACATATTAAGTACAAAATTTAGGGATGGTGCGAAAGACCAGATAAAATAAAGATAATTTGAGAAACTACTAACAAGACTCAATTGAACTAACACATTTTAAAACAGGTTAGGCTTGATGTGTATATTTTAATGAAAACAAGGAATATTACAAAGTTTAAATTCGTCTCTGGAAAACATTGTAATCCAGTTGTTTAAAGACAAATATTTCACGGTTTGAACTCCATTTGTTATCAATTCCAGATGTTGAAATAGACGCGCATCTGATTTGATATTTCGGAGGGAAGACAGTTATATTATATTAAAAACATGTCGCTCTTTGGAACATATAAAATTTAAGTGTACGTATTTCGAAAATATTGCCTTAAGGAAATTAAATTTAGGTAGAGACATGATATCAGGAGGTTACATATTATATTGAATCTATATCTAACAGAAGTTCAAAGGATGTTTTTTTTATTCTCTTGTAATTATGCATTTCTTGCGTGGATGAATGGAAAAGGAAATAGAATTGTGAATGATCTTCGTAACTCTCCTGCTATTACCCATTTTTCCAATTTGTCATAAAACGCATACGGGATAAAACTCAATCATTCTTGTTGGAATTGTAAATATAGACGGTTCCGTATCATAGACTAATTTATAACTATACCTGAATGTTCTAAGATTGTCCAGCTTACAAATGGCTACATGATAATGACGGTATAGTACCCGGATGTACCATAAATCTTATAGCTAAATTTAAAAAAAAATATATTAATTTATAACTTTTGAAGATTTTATTGAACATTTTTCGCTACGTTCAGTAAGTTACCAGGTTTTAATTGAAATAAATATCCTGTTGCTTTTATTAGCAGTCTAAGCATACAAAATGAAATATTGTAATTAATTATGTGAAATATATATTATTTATAGTTTTGTTTGCTATGAATTTCGCGCAAAGCTGCATAAGGGCTATCTGCGTTAGCCGTCCCTAATTTAGCAGTGAAATACTAGAAGAAAGGCAGCTCGTCAGCACCACCAACCGCCAACTCTTGGGCTACATTTTTGGCAACGAATAGTGGGATTGACCGTTACATTATAACGCCCCCACGGCTGAAAGGGCGAGCATATTTGGTGAGACGGAGATTCGAACCCGCGACCTTAAGATTGCGAGTCGAGCGCCCGAACCATCTGGCCATGCCGGGGCCCAGTGTGAAAAGCAAAAATATGTTTCTCCTTTTTATCTCAATTCGTATTACGGATACCTGTTTTCACACGCTCACACACATATTTTATATATGAACTTGTCTTTAAAAAGTTATATATAAACATACCCTTCTTTCCATCAATAATTGTATCTATTTATCTGTATACAAACGTTTCATTTCCCTACCAAACTGTTCAAACAGATTCCCTTATACAGAGGTCCAAGACCAACAAAAAATTCATTGACTAATCACTTCATTAAGACCCTCTGTACTGGTACACATAAATTTACTTGCTTATAGAAAATATAGTGATTACTTGAACTGTTTAAATGCAGTGACGTAGTCGTACTATAATTAGTCCGTAAAACAATGGGTAAAAAAATAAAACAAATCTAACATACTGTTGGTGTGAACGTTCATTGCAGTCACTATGAGAAAAACCTATACACTGGATAGGTGAAGTGAAGAAAAAGTGTCATTGGCCACTATTCAGTTCTTCACATTATATAGCTGTGCAATAACAGGTATAATAAAGAAACTTAGTATTCCGAAAATTGTTTAATAACACACGTTGATCAAAGTGTAGATTGAACTGGACCTCCCTTGAACTTAAGAGTTCGAGATTAAAAAATGTTTGGAAAACTTATTTATTAAAGATATATCTTTCTGACTTTCAAAGAGCTTGATAGTGGTGCCTGTTTAACAAAAGTGTAGTTAACAGAGACCCTTTCTTTGGCTGGCTGGCAAAATGACATCTATATCATTATAGTTTATCAACTTTGGAAATTATAAGTGAATATATTTACCACTGGGAAGATGCCAGTGACGAATTAATAATAATGAACAGGATTGTAAGGAACAACAGTCATTAGAATAAATTTAAGCTGACCGTTTCCTTAAATAATCATTAAGATGTAGATATATGTTCAAATGTACCACGTACAGAAATTACAATATTGTCGTAAGGCAATCAAAAACTAGTCCGAAAACCGCTTGCCTCATGTGTAAGAATTAACTACAGCTTCATTGGTGCTTAAAAAAGCATATGGTTGACGAGCTGCGTTTGAATATTTTCTAATCCAACGATAGAACAAAAAATATCGATGTGCTGGAGGAGGTATAATGGTGTAGAGGCGTCCTATTTTACTGTACTCTTATTTTGACCACTTCATGAGGAACTTTACCTAATATCGTTATCGTATGTATCCCACAAGACACCAAAAATAATGTTATTAGATTGTAGCTCTTTCGGCTAAAGAGCTACATTAAGCCGGTTTACAAAAGTCAACATGATCACATAGATTCTCAATCATATCCATGTTATGAGTTACAGTCTTGGAAGTAAAGATGGAGGTGTGCCATTATAGATTGTGTATGATCGACAACAAGTCTTTGAAACGAAACAAATTACAAATTAATTTCACGGTAAAGAACAGGTATCAGTATGTTTTATCATCTTTTTTTATATATACAATATTATACAATTAGTATATAATATAATACATATAATATGCATATACATATAATATAATACATATACATGTATATAATACATAATATAATACATTAGTGTGACAATACTGTGCATACATGAATTTTAATAAATGGAAGTGAAAATATGCTGGAACACCAGTTGTTTTCCCATCAAATGCAGAGTTAGGTTTGTTTGTTGTTAATCGCAAAGCTACACATCGTGCTATCTGTGCTGTGCTCATCATGGGTATCGAAACCGGGTTTTTAGCGTTATAAGCCCTCAGACTTGGCGCAGAGTTAAGTAACAGTTTGTTTGCTTGTTTCTAATTTTTACGCAAAATTACATAATGGCTATTTACGCTAACCGTTCCTTATTTTGAACCGATAGACTAGATGGAGGGCGGCTAATCAACAGCACCCACCGCCAACTGGCGGGCTACATTTGTTTAATATAGAGGTGTGATTTGACGGTAACGTGCCATAGAGGTGTGATTTGACGGTAACGTGCCCATAGTTTGGAGTGCCGTTTTGCGCAAATCATGACACAGTTAAATACACAAACCATTAACTCACGCCCAACCCAATAAGTGAAAAAAAAAGGAAGGAGCTTTTTAAATGCAAAAGAAAAGGGAGTGATAAGAAAAAGTAAATGGAAAACGTTCGTTCGTTTGTTTGTTGTTAAGCATAAAGTTACACAATGGACTTCTATGATCCTCGCACAGTAACACAATGGACTTCTATGATTCTCGCACAGTACGTATCGAAACTCGATCTTTAACAATATATTCGTTTGTTTGTTGTTAAGCATAAAGTTACACAATGGACTTCTATGATCCTCAACGTTCGTTCGTTTGTTTGTTGTTAAGCATAAAGTTACACAATGGACTTCTATGATCCTCAACGTTCGTTCGTTTGTTTGTTGTTAAGCATAAAGTTACACAATGGACTTCTATGATCCTCGCACAGTAACACAATGGACTTCTATGATCCTCAACGTTCGTTCGTTTGTTTGTTGTTAAGCATAAAGTTACACAATGGACTTCTATGATCCTCGCACAGTTCGTTCGTTTGTTTGTTGTTAAGCATAAA
>NW_013667979.1:24116-27436 GCF_000517525.1 Limulus polyphemus | reverse complement strand
ACACAATGGACTTCTATGATCCTCGCACAGTAACACAATGGACTTCTATGATCCTCGCACAGTAACACAATGGACTTCTATGATCCTCGCACAGTAACACAATGGACTTCTATGATCCTCGCACAGTACGTATCGAAACTCGATCTTTAACAATATAATATCACAAACTTACCACAATTCATCGTGGGGCGAGAATTTCAAAAATGACATTTGCTATTTAAAGCTTCATGTATAGATAGATGCTACTTAACAGTAACTTGACTTTAGTAGTTTTGAATATTCAGCACAAATGACATATATAATTTTACAGTAAATAGGGCACATTATTGTTTAACTTATGGAGAGTCTGGTTTTTTACAGTTCAGTGCCGATTGATTCAATCGTTACTCATGAACTTTTCTTACCCGAGCAAATGCAGTTAAACTTCTTTAATAAATGAAATACAATAATATACCTTTCATTTTTAACAGTCGAAAACATAAAATAATTAAATTATTTTGACCCCTCTCTTGTTTTTGTTATCATACCAGTGCATATTAATACAAGTTTTGATTTAATAAGAGTTTTGCTATAAAATGAAAAACGCCAGTAATTTATGTGTCAGCTATTTTGCTTTTAGTCCGATTGTAATTTGATGGAAAAAATATTAAGACTTATTGTTTTCACTATCATGATTTTTTTCTCATTATCAAGGGAGAGGTGATTTGTGTTAATGATTTGTTGCATTTGTAAAGTAGGAAAAGTAAATAATTTCTTTGAAACTAGTTGAGTAACGTATTAAGTATTTAGATATTCTTATCATTATACAGTATTTAAATCACACATTTACTACCGATCACAAGCGAGTAGAATAAGAGTGTTTTATAAACGCCCTAAATCCAGTAACTCACCTTGACCCTTCCATACACGGTCACATGTTTTTAAGAATCTTATAACTCAACAAAGTGTATATTTGAGGTACGTTAAAAGTAAAAAATGTGCCATAAAATAAGTTATTTTAGGTACGTCACATTGACATTTATTGACTGTTTATCCACTTGCGGTTTTTAATTTGATGTCATCCGTTTAAAATGTTTGTTTCACATAACTTCCAACTACATTGTATTCATTTCCTGTACTATTATGTGTTTTTATTTATAAATTTCAACTGGTAGCTTCATGAAAAATTTATTTCTATCGTCTTGGTAAGTAGATTAAATATGTGAATACTTTTCTGCTACTAATACGACTCTCTAATAATCATTTGCTTTATAGAAATACAAGCGGATATTCAAATAACTTGTATCAACAAAACCTGCTTCGGAGAAACTAAAGAAATACTTAAGATATCATTCATTTTGTGACTATTTATATGATGTTTTAAATATATATGTTTATGAGTGTGTATACCAAAACTAAAGTGTATTGATGTGTACATTGTGTATGTTATAAGAAAGAGAAATAATGTATCATTAATTTTGTTTGAGGTATAATAAGGCATTATGATTCAAAAATAAATTGCTACAAAATATATAGGTTAAAGCTGGAACTAAGTCCTCTATTGTATCGTATTAAATCTGGTTAAAACACAACCAATATTATGATGATACTGTAATGAGTTATAAGAGCTTGGGATTCATGTACTCGAAAAAAAAAGATAACATTATTAGGGCAGGTTATTAAATGTGGATTTGATACATCTTAAACTTCCTACACTTTTATATAGACTATCAAAAAACAATGATTCATTGTTGAACTACTCTTAGATGAACGACACAGCATGAATGTAGTGCTTACTAAAGTTTCTTACCATTGATTCTCGTCATTCTACTGTACTAATGAATGACAGACTGCATTCAATCCTGCTTGTCAGCTGTTTCAGTATATGATAATAATAGTCTGCCGTATTCAACCATCATACAGACCTAAGCAGAATCAATGATGGAGTACTATTAATCACAAGATTTGGATTGGAAACCGTATCGGACAGTTGCAATCTAGTTGTTATTGACAAACGGTTTCGCATATAATACTAACATTGACTACTCTCTGCCTTATGGCTTCATGATTTCACTAGATAAAAGCGATTTCGTGTGAGATGATAGATTGATGATTTTTCACTGTCTATTCTCTACTCATCCCTGACTTTGTGTAAACCGTATCATACATTACGATCTTGTCAGTTTAGGAGTAAAAACAAAAGTTTCCTTTTGAAGTGAGTGATTAATTGTTTGGAAACGAACTAGAAATGTCATTCCAGATGTCTTTATATAGCCTGCACCTCACATTTTATAGTTACTATAGATATCTTTATATAGTCTGTAACTCACATTTTATAGTTACTATAGATGTCTTTATATAGCCTGCACCTCACATTTTATAGTTACTATAGATATCTTTATATAGTCTGTAACTCACATTTTATAGTTCCTACAGATATCTTTATATAGCCTGCACCTCACATTTTATAGTTACTATAGATATCTTTATATAGCCTGCACCTCACATTTTATAGTTACTATAGATATCTTTATATAGCCTGCACCTCATATTTTATAATTACTACAGATATCTTTATATAACCTGCACCTCACATTTTATAGTTACTACAGATGTCTTTATATAGCCTGCACTTCACATTTTATAGTTACTATAGATATCTTTATATAGCCTGCACCTCACATTTTATAGTTACTATAGATATCTTTATATAGCCTGCACCTCACATTTTATAGTTACTATAGATATCTATCTTTATATAGCCTGCACCTCACATTTTATAGTTACTATAGATATCTTTATATAGTCTGTAACTCGCATTATATGCAGGTTATGAAAACTCAAGTATCCATGATATAAAAACATTCTCCAACCGTTTAAGCATATGCTACAGATGTAGCGGATTTCTGCATTCGATTCAATAATAAAAATTGTATGTCTTACAACGCAACAACTCTTACTGTAAATGCTAAACATCTTGCAAATTACAATGCATTTACTTGTGATAATACAGCAGAATAAACTAAATATATTATGTTTGATGATTCGTTTTAATTTTGCTTTCTCTACTGTATTATTTGGCAAACTCTCATAGAATACACAGGTCTTGACAAGTTTCGGTTTTACGACTTATCATTATACATTTTAGGAAATATTGTAGCAAGAAAGTTACTAGAAAACGAGGATTTGTGGATAAGTCTTAAAATAAAACGAGTATATTAAGGGGCCCGGCATGGCCAGGTGGTTAGGGCACTCGACTAGCAATCTGAAGGTTGTGGATTCGAATCCCCGTCACACCAAACATGCTCTCCATTTCAGCTGTGGGGGCGTTATAATGTGAC
>NW_013667979.1:0-23138 GCF_000517525.1 Limulus polyphemus | reverse complement strand
TAGCCCTCTGTAGCTTTGACGCGAAATTCAAAAAAACAAAAAGTATATTAAGGAAATATTCTGTATAACAAATACGAAGAAATTAAAAGATAATTCAGCTCTACTGATTAGATTGATAAGATTAAAGTTAAAAATGTAAAAGCAGTTTCTTGTTTTTGCGGTCAAGGATTATCATACAAAAACACAAGTTAATCAGGAGATTGAAATTAATTTGATAATAAATATCACATGGACTTAAAAAGAATCAACTAAAATCGATAACACGTTAGGCCTTTTTCTCGACATAGACTATTATGTTACTTCCGTCTACTTGATAAAGAGGGTTCTTGGCGTCTGTTCGCTGGAGTCCCCTGGTGGGACAGCAGTAAGTCTTCGGATTTACAACGCTAAGATCAGGGGTTAGATATATATATATATATATATACTACTATCTACGATTACCGTAGTTTGTCATCGACTGTTTAGAAATGCTCGACACAAAGTATTTTGACTTACATAGATTTCTTAATAGTTCTTTAAATACGAATTATGACTACCAGAACAACTGCAAGTTACCTAATAATGCCTACGACTTTTCTTAGATAGGGCTTTTCTTTCTTTTTTTTTTCAAAACAAAAGACAGATGATATTTTAATGGCAAGTACAAAAAGAAACTATGCAAAAGACAGGAAAGAGATTGTACTCTGTAGCTGTATAAATCTTTTTTCTATTCGTAAACGCACCTGTTCTAGAGCAAATGATTCATTGCCTCGTGGAATTCTTTCTTATTTTAGTAGTACAAACATTCTTTTCTTCATTGTTCTCTGACGTAAGAATTGTTGAAGTTAAATGAAAACTAAAAAAAACAAGAGAAATTTGTTCCAAAATTGATGTTTTTTATACTTTGGGGTTTTAAACAACTAGAAAAACATTTCGATCTCCGTTCTATCATAAAAGCCCTCCAGTGGCTCAGTCTGAAGGCTCACAACGCAAGAAAACTGGTTTCGATATTGGTGGTGGGCACAGCACACGTAGCCAATGGTATAGCTTTGTGCTTAACAACAAACAAGCAAAGATAAGAGATATAAAATAAAATTTCATAAAATACTAAACCTTGAAATAAGAAAAAAATTATAGTATTATACGTTATTTGTTGCTTAAATATGATATATACGGTGTATATCATATGATGTTTTTTTCTTAATATGAAGGTAAAATATTGATATATTTTATAGATTTCCTATGTAGATGTTACTAATTGTAAAGCATGGACTTACCAAGTATATGTTATAACATGTTTTTAACGTACAATGGCTGGTACTGTATTCTTAGAAAAATTCTATCTTATATGTCCAGAACAAAACAGCACATAAGTTATTACACAAACAAAAAAACTTACTTCTGAATAGACTTATAAAGTTTTGAAACGGCTATTTGTGGTATAATATATTTATTTCTGTACAATGAGACACGATCATGTACAACGTTCAAGGTGCAACTACAAATAGCTGTTTCGAAACTTCATATTGTTCGCAAATGAAGTGGGTACATCTTAAAATGCAAATATCTAAATATATTTAATTTAGCATGTAGTAGTTATATAAGCTCCCTAACTTTAGTAATTTAAAATGAAGCATTGTTCTTGTATTCAAATATTCACTTTTATTAAGTCTCGACAGTTGTCAGATATAGACTATTTAGAAAACGAAGCTACAGCCATTACGAAGTCAATCTTAAAAATAAATAATTTTGCTTACATCAAACATTATTCAACATACACAGAGAAAACAAAATAAAACATGGGCACAATGTGTAAGTGACAGAGTATATTTAATTGACAACATGAACCAATCAATTCAATTGTCGTTTGATTGAAAACTATTATACATTAATCCATTAATTACCCAATATAAGCTAAGTCGTCGTACGAAATATCATAAAATTTTTAATTCGAGTAGCAAAGGTAGTTGATATAAGAAAAGGCCATAAAAGGAATAAAACCTTATCCAGTTTCTTTATTATCGTATTTATTATGCTTTACCTTATCCAGTTTCTTTATTATCGTATTTATTATGCTTTAATTTATCCTTTTTCTTTAGTATCGTATTTATTATGCTTTACCTTATCCAGTTTCTTTATTATCGTATTTATTATGCTTTAACTTATCCTTTTTCTTTAGTATCGTATTTATTATGCTTTACCTTATCTAGTTTCTTTATTATCGTATTTATTATGCTTTACCTTATCTAGTTTCTTTATTATCGTATTTATTATGCTTTAACTTATCCTTTTTCTTTAGTATCGTATTTATTATGCTTTACCTTATCTAGTTTCTTTATTATCGTATATATTATGCTTTACCTCATCCAGTTTCTTTATTATCGTATTTATTATGCTTTACCTTATCTAGTTTCTTTATTATCGTATATATTATGCTTTACCTCATCCAGTTTCTTTATTATCGTATTTATTATGCTTTACCTTATCCAATTTCTTTGTTATCGTGTTTATTATGCTTTAAGATTTCAACGAATTTGTTGATGCATTTACATTTCACATGGTTAACATTGCATAGCCAAGATTACATAATACTTAAAAGAACGTTTCTTCAGTCTTCTTGAGATCAAAGAACTGCAGGGCTTTTAAAACTTTCATTCGAGTAATAGGATGCAAAGCGAAACTGAAATGACATCTTTGATCGTTCAAATGGAGTCTTGATACGGTAAATACATCAAATAGAATTCTACTTTTAAGAATAGGATAAGCAATGTAATTGGAAAGTAGGATATCATTTCTTTAATTCAAAGGACTTATAAAAAAGTAACGTTATACAGATTACAAATCAAACACAAGTGTCGAAAGAAGTGAAACAGAACGCGTGGTTCCCACGTGGTTAAGTTGAACTGGGAACAAATGAGTTACACTTGTCACAATAAGATTGTTGAACTGCGACAACACCGATAAGTGTCTTATTATTATTGACTGATAAACGTTCTTATTTGTCACAATCAATAACTACCAAGTCAAAGTGTGCCAGATGTTTTTAATTATATATATCTTATTTCTTTACGTGTAGTAGGTACGAAAATATGATGTTTTCAGTGAAAAGTTATACAGCGCATTGAGTACGTTATATTAAAGCGATTTAAATACAGAAAGCAGCATGTCACGTGACAACCACATCTGATAAAAAGGATATGTGACACCCGTTTTCAAAGAAAAAATATTCTAACATTTTGCTGATAAAATTTCATATCAAGTTTATTTTTACTTATCTCATAACGTGTGCTTATCCACTAGTTTATTGAAACTCATGTCTTAAAACAACTGTCAAGAGAGCCAGATCTGTTTGAACATAAAATTAAATATCAACAAAAACACATTTTAGTTGATGCGAGTTGAATACTAGTGGATAGGAAGAGTAAGTAAGGTACATGCTCCTATTTGAAAGGTGGTATTAATGTGCTCTTGTTTCGGAAAGATCTCCATTAATTATTTAGTGATTCAAGTTGTAAATAATGCCAAGTACGTTATATTTAAATGCTTTCGAACCCCCAGGTCACGTAAGAACCAAATCGAAAATATATAAATATTCGATTGTTTTTTGGAAAGATATGTAACAGTCCTTTTCGAAGCAAAATATTCATACACTCAGATCATAAAGTCCGGTTCAGATCAGGATTTTATAATTTCTTAGACGAGGATATTCTTTATGTAAAATATTTTTGGAAAATAAAAGACTAATGATCAAATTAGGACAACAGGAAAATTCACAAAGAAAGGCCTGTATAACGTTGTCCTCCAGCAGTAGTAAACAGAGTGCAGCGTCTTGTAACAGGAGAGAACACAAATGTCACAAAAATTGTCCATGTGCCCCAGGCAACATTACGTAGCATAATCAAAAGAATATCCGTATGGAAACGGATATAAATTCAACAAGATGATTCTCCAAACACATATCTCGTTCACTCGTCGTATATTTCAAGCTGCTGAAGAATACAACGGGGATATATGTTAGTCCATATGAAGACATATCGTTCCAGTCTCCGGACACAGCACCTGTGGATTTCTGTGCGATCGTACTGTTGAAACGGTCGCTATGATACCTTCGTGGTTTGGTTTGTTTTGAATTTCGCGCTAGTCGCCCCTAATTTATCAGTGAAAAACTAGAGGAAAGGCAGCTAGTCATCACCACCCATCGCCAACTCTTGGGCTACTCTTTTACCAACTAATAGTGGGATTGACCGTCACATTATAACGCCCCCACGGCTGAAAGAGCTAGCATGTTTGGTGGGACGGGGATTTGAACTCGCGACCCTCAGATTGCGATTCAAGCGCCCTAACCATCTGGTTATGCCGGGCCTTCGTTATTTGGATACGACAGCCTTACGACGGAGACTTTTACGCTGGAAAATACGCTAGGGGGCTATCGACAAGACAACAAGGTCATGAGATAGAGCATTACTGGACGTGGTGAGGTTCCAAAATTGTTTTAATATAACTTACTCAATCTCTTTTTCTGTAGCCTTCTAGATTAAACTACAATATAATTTTGTATAGCTTAGTATAAAAAATCACTTATCATCAAAGTATGTAAGATACCTTGAGTAGCTAAAATAAAAATACATTTCAGATAATTTTGTATGTGTAAGAATTCTGAATAAGCCGTATAACTACAACATGTTGACAACCTTATAGCTGTTTCATTTTGCTAAAATCTTATGAATACACCAGTATTTTTTAAACAGAACAACATGCTTCCAACTAAAGTGTAAATGAATTGGTTTTTCTATGATTAATATAGACCATTATTAAGATAATAATATACCCTACAGAAGGTTTGGCCGTAACCAGCTTTGCTAAAAATATGGAAATGCACGCAATCAACAATTATAACCAAATTTCTCCTCGATGGGTTTTGGTGTACTACAGTATAAATAAAATGAATCAATGCACATATCATACGAATAAAATTAACATATTTAAATATTTTTTTTTTACTCTTACGTATTTAGAGTCTTTAAAATAAAATTCATTATCCGAGTCATAGAAGGAAACAGATAAAATAGAAGCCACTTATTCTGCTGTATAATATAATATTTATAGAATACGAAGCAGATAAAAATGGTGCTTTTGGAGTGAAGTCTGGTTTTTAGTTGTCCGTGCTATCAAGGCTGCAGACTAATGGAATAAAGCTCTTTGTCGAAACTGTTGTCTCACTAATCAGATTATTTAGTACACAAGGCTTGGAGCAAGAAATCTACTCCAATCATTTCATATACGAGGCCGAAAGAAACGACAATACTTGGATATTACTCAGACCGTTTCATACAAAAGGTACAAAGAAACAACAATACTAAGGCCATTTCATATAGAAACTTTGAATAAAGGCAAACTAAAAACAGCATTCGTGTGGCAGCTGGAATTTCCGTTAGGTTTTCTTGTTTCTGTTATTCCACACGAAATATAAATATGAAAATAAGCAGTTTAATGATTCATTACATGACACTGTTTTTGCCTTAGTTTATTTCCTTTATATTTTGGACTATTTATTCCAGGCTATCAAATTCATATTATAATATTTATCTATTTATAGTGAGTAATTATTTTGGACTAAAACCTATTTGAAGTTTGATAAAAGCATACCAATCGAAAGTTATGGTAGGAAGGTGTAGCGTTGTTTCTCATTCTTTCAATCCTTCTGTTGGTAGCTGTTGGAAGAACAAATCTTTTAAATCTAATACAATTGGTTGAAAGAAACTATATTATAGCTAAGTACACCTTATTGCATTTTATAATAACCAGAAAATACGATACAGCTATATCAATTATTAAAGATTTCGTTTACAACTGAAAGAGTTCGGTAACAATAAACAACGAACAATACATATAGGTAAAAATTGTTAGAGTTCTTCCATCCAGATTCACTTATGTACGAGTATATGAAGGTTACAAAATACAATTATTCTAAAATCTACATATATCATTTTTAGGAAGATTTCCATATTTTAATTTATTAATTACTCGTAAAATTAACACAAATAAGAGGTTATCGACTTTATAAGACCTGTTAACAGTTTTGAAACAATATTTTCCCGTTTTTCAGTTGTATATCGTATATTGCACAATATGGTGCTCTAAAATGTTGTTGTGTTTCGTAGGTTGTAATAGGGTTTGGATGGGGTGGTTCAACTACAACCTGTCACCAGTCTTAAACAGGTGTTTTGTATTTTCTCTATCTTATCTAATTGCACAGTACTAATAATGTTAATCGGTAATTCATAATCCAGGATGGAGAAGATAAGACTTTGGTAGAGCACAAAGGCTGTCTTTCTTCAGTTGTATAATTTGTTACAACTTTCAGTGCATTGCTGCCTTTGGTAACTCTAGTTATTATGATGTTAATGTCACTGGTGAAGTTGAGTTGTCTGTCAGAGGTTAGCACCAGGTACTCAAATGTTCATCATTAGTGATGACAATGCCCACAAAAGATGGTGATAGTTTGTTTCCATCAACGTTTCTTTTCCTGATTGTGCAAAATATGGCTTTGGTAGGATTGATGAACATTCGTGAGTCACTGCACTATTTTATCATCCTATACTGTACACCAGTATGTCCTCAGAAACGATTAACACAAAGTATTTGACTGAATTGTCAAGGAGAGCTAGATCCATGGTTCAGATGGTAATTTGGATTGGTGAGACTGGTGATCCTTAAGGTAGACCAGTATTGTTGGTGATTCAGTCTGATTGCCAACTTCCCTGCTTCATGATGCATCTTCTGGTTGTTAGTGAAGCTATGACTCATCTTAAAAATTACAGTGGACTTTATCTGCAACAATCGGTAAATGTATTGTGGTGTAGATGTATCCCAAATCTAAAGCTACTTTCCAAGGTGTTTCGATCGGCTTCAACGACTTCTTATGTATCAACTACCAATTCAACAGAATTGATCCAGGTTTCTTTCCTTTTCACTGCAATAACCATTTAAGGATTATAGCAAAATAGCTTAATTCTGACAGGCAAGCCTTCTATCTCTGAAATCTTTCCATTAACGTTTGGTAAAATGATGCTTCAATGGCTTTTAAGATGAGAGTGATCCTTCATGAGGTTAAGTAAGGATGCTACATGTAGTCCAGCTACGTTGATACTCCAAAATCATCTTTAACAGGTTGGTTTCTGTACATTTCTTAAAGGTGAAGATTCTTACGCTATCTGGGCTGGAAATTCCATTTTTAGATGTGCTTACAGCTCTGTGTATCTCATCATGCAAAGAAACGATGGATTTCACATCTTCATGTAGTTGTAGCTCAGATAGGAAATGCTGTAGGTTGAGCCTTTCCTGCATCTCATTATGGTCATACTGGTTAATGGATGTGCACATGAAGACCGTGCCTTAGTCTTCATCTGTATGCGATAGTGTACCGTCAGCATTGTAAATGACTGAAATCACATTAACTAACTGAACTTCAATTATTTAGGCTTAGCTCATTATAATTTGGTTAATCAAATATCAAGAAGTGCTGATCAAAGAATCACTAAGATATTTATTTCTATACGTGGATAATCTCGAAGTTACATATAGGCACGCCATTACATTTATTGTTTTTCTGTAATTCAAATTAATGTTATTGGTGCTTCTGGCTACAAATCATAAGGTCGGACTTCGAGACGTGATGATTTTAAACAAGCTTCGTAAGTACGTGCATGATATGTTTACCGTTTATACATATATTTACATATATAAAGAGAGAGAGACAGAGAGAAGGAGTTTTTATCGGAATATCAAAAGTGGATACCCACAAACCAGTCAAGTGAGCTGGAGCGAGCAATCTTGTAGCGATAGTCCGAGTCGTCTAGGTGCTAGCCCCGCTGACGTGATCAGATAGGTGAGGTAGAAGACAAAAAAGTTGCTGTTTTAGAAATTTTTGAATTGTTATACCGGATATGTTAGTGACATTTTTAGCGTATTATTAGTATATATGCGCATAATATATCGTAACCAATACTTTGAATGGTCGGTTTTTCGCTTAGGAATTCGATAGGGTTGTTTTTCAGCGCGTGATTTATTTGGAAACCTTGTCGATCCCTACTCTTAAGTACTACCGTACTTTAAATATATATATTTATAGAAAAAAATCGTCATTCTATTATTATATTTGATTGTGTTCACAACTGTTATTTTTGTTCAAGATCATTCATCTTATATAATGACCAGAAGAATTTATCTGCTTTATTCTACTTTTAATGTCATATTTTGCAACTGATTAATTGCTTTGGGTAATGGAAGGTTATATAGTAATAATGAACTGGCAAAAAAACGCATATTAGATTAATAAACAAAATGGCAGAAATGTAACGCTTATAAATGTGTTGAACGCACAGTTTAAAATACTACGATAATCCAGTAGAAAAGAAAAGAAAACCGGAAAGTAATAGTAAGAAGACTAAATTTTCTAAATGTCGTTTCATATTTTTTGTTCCTAGAGATTTAAGTGTCTGGTTTTCAAAGATTTTCCTCTTAAACTTTATTTTTGTTATAATTGCTTTCTTTTATCAAACAGCTAACATTACCGCCTGTTATCGTAAACAGCTCTCTTTGTTAATGTTTAAAGATTCTGTGTGTGCCTCACGTAGACACATAGACGCCGAAACCCACAATTTCCTAGAAACTATTAATAAAACATTTTATGAGTATTACAAAAGAAAAAAAATGTTCTCAGTAATGGAGAATAAAAGAGCACGAAAGTGATTACTCGACGCCATGTACTTACATGTTTTCCCGGTGAAATTTACAAAAGTTAATGAAAAGGAGAAACGTACAATAACACTGTGACTACAAACATTGCTTTATCCACAGCAAAATGTGCATGGCGGAAATTCACGCTTGCAAATTAGTTCACTGAACCTACTGAACCGATTACGTTTCGAAAAGCAGATATAAACGGAATGTGAGATATACACTGTATGTGTGTAATAATAGAACGTTATGTAACATGTAATTAAAACGGTTAATGATCACCTTATCGTTGTAGCCATGTTATCTTCACTCAACGCTTCCGTAACTATCGAATAACTGCGAAATCAATAAGACTTGACAAAAGTCTGCTATTAAATGCTCAATCAAAGCATAATTAAAACAACAAACGGAAAGGAGGTCAGCAGAGAGTATGAGCAGTACTAGCTCATGCGTTAACCTTGTCTCTATAATTAATGATACTCTTTATGTTAACCAAGAAAATTCATATCTCTCTCTTTCATACATTGCTATAGAAACGAGCAGCCTTTGTATTTGTATAGCCTGACATTAGATAATATTTCCATAGGTTTCTCATAAGACAAAAAAAAGGTTTGTTGTTACTGGCGCGAAGCTTCGTTTATATGATTGCTTGGGCATTAATTTAAAATGGGTAGAACTTAAATAATCATATTATTTTAAACTTCTTGCGCAGAACCACGCAATCGTTAGTAGGCGAACATGGAATAGTACACACAAATTGTGCAGTCACTTTTAGTTTTAGTGTGTCATACTTTCAAGTACAATATTAAAAGATTAGTGTATTGAGCTCCAAATAACTGAAAAATAGGGAAGCTATTGTGGCTATTAACCAGACTGCCTGACTTGGAAAGTATGCTTTCTTATGTTTTATAAATTTTTTGTGACTTTCCTCTCTTGATTTCCTCACTTCTAATCCTATCGGGTTATATTTTGTCTTTATGATACCTGTTCTCACCTTGTTTTTGTGACTGAGACTTAAACGTGGCATTTTTTGAAATGATTTTCCTGAATGATTGTACTATGTAAATCTGATATGATTCTACAACTGTGCTCAAAGTGAAGATTATAAAAAGGCTTAGTGGATCTAAAAATACATACCAGTTATTTACAGTATATGGGAATATATTGTGCAGAGTTATGTACTCAGCACAATGAGAAATATCTTACCTAAGCCCTACTATCACTTAAAATAACAGAAAAAAATCATAATACAAACTTTTTTTTATAAACATTAGGAAAGCAAGTATCACTTTGTCATTTATATTAAAAGGAAAATCAGCTAATATACAAATATGTGAGCATTTTTACTTGGGTCACTCGTACTGTAATCTGTGTTATGCAACAGTTTCATTTACACTGTTCTACCATGATCGATCACATGGGTTTTGCTACCTGATATGCAACCATGTTCTAGCTGTTTTCTTGACGCCAGGCCTCACGCAAAACTTCGATCATATTCCAATTTATGTTAAGCACCTGCGACCTAAGATCCAGAATGCTAGTAGTTTTTTTTTTTTCAGTCTTAAACGAAAAACGATAGGTGTACACCGACAAGCACGTGCGGAGGGAGTGAAATGGAAAGCGCCTTGAAGGGGAACGGAAGTTTCTTGTATTATGTTGGCGCTCAGGAAATTTGCAGTATTTGATGTATTTGATCAACTGTTAATGTTACATGAACAGCTTTGTTGAGGTGTGTGTGTGGTGTTTTAAAATTGCTAATGGCACTGTAGAAAATAGTGAACAAGAGATCTGGAAGTAAATGAGGTTTTGTTTGTAAAATTAAAAAGTAGTAAAAACAAGAAATAGGGAAGAAGAGATCTGGAAGTAAATGAGGTTTTTGTTTGTAAAATTAAAAAGTAGTAAAAACAAGAAATAGGGAAGAAGAGATCTGAAAGCAAATGAAGTTTTAGTTTGTAAAATTAAAAAGTGGTAAAAACAAGAAATAGGGAAGAAGAGATCTGGAAGTAAATGAGGTTTTTGATTGTAAAATTAAAAAGTGGTAAAAACAAGAAATAGGGAAAAAGAGATCTGAAAGTAAATGAAGTTTTTGTTTGTAAAATTAAAAACAGGTAAAAACCAAAAGGGAAAAAATTTACAATAGAGAATTATGAAATTCGTGTAAGCTTAAAATTATTTTAAACAGAAAAATGCTGTCATTATGGATACGTAATCTTATTTCACACAAACGAAATATAAGCAAATGAAGAAAAACAAACTCCTTAATTAAATTGCAGAACACATCTTTCTAAGAGACATTATTGTATACACACGATATGAGAATTACGCGTTTAATATACTAATATATAATTTAGGAAAGTGGTTTTATTAAATTCTTGTTCAATATTTAATTTAATGAAATTAGTAATGTACATTTCATATGTTACTCGCCGCGTGCAGCTGTTTTCAGGCGTATCTCAACAAATTTGCTAATTCATTCACGTGTATTAGAACACTTATTTTCTTATAAAAAATACCTCTTTTTTTTTGACTGCCATTTGTAATTTTCGTTATAGTTTGTTCTCAAAGGAAAAATTACCCCTAAAAATGGTCCCAGGGGCTCAGAGATAAGCTTGATGGTTTATAATGCTTAAAATTGAGATTCGATTCCTCTGGAGGCAGATTGCATGTAGCCCATTGTATAACTTTGTGATAAAACGCAAACAAAAAATGACATATTTTAACATCATATCACAACGCATCATATTGAAACTAATTATTACACAACTTCATTACAAACATCTCTTTGTTTTTTCATGCAATTACTGAATTTGTTTTCCAGAAAGCAGTGTTAAAAATACCCTCAGCATCTGAATTAAAATAGATCTGAGGGTTGCGGGTTCGAATCTTCTACCCACCAAACATGCTCGCCCCCTAGGGCGTTATAACGTTTCGGTCAATCCCCTTATTCGTTGGTAAAAAAGTTGCAGAAGATTTGGCGGTGGGTGGTGATGACTAGCTGCTTTCCCTCTACTATTTCACTGCTAAATTAGGAACGGCTAGCGCAGGTAGTCCTTGTGTAGCTTTGCACGAGATTAAAAACAAACTAAACAAATTTCCACTAGCCAAATAGATTTTTAATATAATATGGCGTTGTTTTATATGATGTTACACAAAATTATGGGCTAGATTTCATATGAAAATTATATATACAACTTTAGTAACTCTTTTACCAAAACTACGTAAAGTGGCTAAAACTTTACATAACTGTGAACATTCATAATTAATCTACACTAATGTACAGGAACAGTTAAAGCGCACAAAATCATGAGCGTATCTTGAAGTCCTTCTTCGTTGTCTTCGTTCTGGCAGAGACATAACGATGAACATTATCGTAAGAGAGTAAAATATTCGGAAAACTCGAGATAGAGTATTGTTGATCCGCATACTGAAGACACATCCAGAGAGGGATTACTTCTTACTAGAGGGCGGAAACTTATTTGCTTACATAAAGAAACGTTGAGTTATCACTCTTGAGTTTCTCAGGTACACAGCACCGCAACAGATAGACGACTAGGATTCAAAAGTTCACGCTCTAAAAATACTTTCTAAAACTAGCGTTCTTTGCACCAAATTGACAATGTGGAAAACTCGCTGAAAAATAAATATAAGCAAATAAAATCGAGAACCCAATTATTTATGTATATTATCTACGTAAATATATTTATTATAGAACGGAATATACGTAATATTATGTTTACTTATATGACCAGAAAGCGTCATATAAGTACAAGTCAAAATTTATATTATAATTATTTAAATGTTTTTGGTGAATATTTGAATATTGCTTGCAATACTTGCAAACGGTTTTACACTACAATATTAACAATCAGACATTAAGATAAGAAATACTGAAACGTTTTTTCTTTACTTACGAGAAACATGTGTTGTTTAAAATAATCCATAGTGCTGAATAAGACGCTTAGAAACCCATGAAAAGAAAACAAAACTGGACAACAAATTACTAACATTGTAATTGATGAATCAAGTTTATGTGTTGACTGTTATGTAGTGCATTTTCTGAAGGAACTTGTGTGTGACAAAATTAATAAGAATCAAAAGTACCATTAACACAGTTTTGAATGTCTTGAGCTTCTAACATCCATCCAATTATTATAATTGTTCTTGTGTCCTCGTATGTAGTTTACAGTAGCCAATCACTCTTAGCAGCACAGGCGGCTTTCGTGCACGGATTTGAAGGCTTATTCACTTGTTATAAACCGAACTGCAGCTATGAAACTAGAGGAAATTAAACCATTTAGAGGAAACAGGAACTATATTTCCTACAAGATGTCAGAACTGAGAATATCTGTCGGCTGTTCGCAACCATATTTCCACACACACACACACACACACATAAAAGCTAAGTGAACAAAAGCCAAAGGGAGTATTTTATCGTCTTTCTACTTGTTATCTAATTGCGTGGTTTGAAATTTCCGGAAATGAGTGATTTAACTGAAGGAAAACCCATTAGCAAACATGGGCTACAGAAGGTGCATCTGAAACTAAATTTGATTTACATATCTATTATCTTAAAAGGCACACACCTGACACTATGTAAAACTATAATGAACAATGTAAAATGCGTGACAACTTTCTATATCTTTTTAATCATACGACGAAACACTTAAAAGAAAGCTTAAATTTACGTCAAGTATGCAAAAATCAAGTCATATAATATACATTTGTAATGTTTTTAAACCAATCATATATATCACACGGTAAAATAGAAAAAAAAATGTTTAATAAAAAAATCATTTAATTTCAAAACAGATAGTTACTCAAATAGTTCAAGTTCATAATTTTAAATCATTGCCAATCGTGTAAAACAAACCAAAATATTTTCAAAGTGATGGATCTCAGTAAATAAATATGTGAGATGCCGTTAAAACAAAGCCAGATTTATTGAATAATTTCTGAGTTCATAGCCTTAGATAAATTAAGTTTTACTTTGTATGGAACATAAATGTCAATTATAAAACTGAATTGATAGTGAATGTCAGAGTACTTGGTTTTAAATATATTGCATTTAGGCTTAGATATTTTTTAATTACAGAAGGACTCTGTTGGATTAACTGTTACTTATAGTCCGACCAATAAATAAGGCTTTCTGTCTGGACCTAGCAAAGTGGTCTATAGTTTATTTTTTTGACGATATTATATCTGGATAACATATATTTTATGAAACGTAATTATGACACCATGTTATCATTGGGCGTTTTGAATAAAATAAGATGGCGTCCAAAATGGCCACAAAAATACTAAAATTGATAATATTTCTTATCTGAATTTGATGACAGTAAAGTTTAAGAAAACTTTGAGATTTTAAATGGTAAAAAGCGTTAATTGTAGATGAATATACTTTCATATAATAAAATATAAGATTTTTTAAAGTTTTATTTCGAAATATACGTTACCAAAGATTAAATTTCTGATGTTTTATATAGTTAAATATAAGTATACTAAGACAAGTTAATACACATATACAATGATATTCAAATGATATATTATAGTATGAAAATATGAGTGGACAGTTGTAACGCTTCTTTTACTTTGAACATTGCAAATTACCAAGTATGTTACCAGGCATAAATATGTTAGTTTATAGTTTAATTTTTACTCAAAATCAGTTAATAAGGGCTAATTAAATGAATGTGTTTGCTATACATAACGTTCATACATGATAAATCTACAACACTATTAATACCTCAACTTTACCAATAACTTCTAGATAAAACAAATAAGAGGTTATGTATTGTATAAATTACGTTACCAAATGTCTAAAACTATACTGTCAATTCAAAATTCATATCACCACTGATTAAGTTTTTGTTTGTTTATTGAAACAGTTTTCACTACCCTGACATTCAAAGAATATGGTGCAGGGAAGTATGTCAAGGTAATATCCTATGGAGGAGCCACATGGCACTTCAATGTCGCATGATCATTTCATTAGCTTGAGTATATCCTGCGATGCAAGTGGAACCATGTTTGGGAGTATAACTGGAGCAAGGGACCTTCCGGCATCATCTCGTAGCCATCCAAAATCTAACAGATACAAATATGGCGGATCTTATTCCAAAGAACTTTTCCACACACAAGCCTGAAGATGAGCACGTTTCACGTTTTCAATGAAAGACTGCATTTTTGATGGTAGAGAATTAAACTTCGGAGCGGATGTAGGGGGTTCTGCCCACTTTTGTTGCCCATAACTTTTGTCGAGCTTCAGACATAATTTTTATTCTTGGGTGGCCATAGCACGCGGATACGAATTTAACTGACTCCTCAATCACCTCATCCATGTCTGCATCCATATTACCAAGATGCTTTAGTGCATGCCCAGCTTTCAGAGTTTTCAGCACGGTTCCTTTCCCGATACCTAAATAACATGCCACCATATTACATACTGTTAGCGCATGGACAGCTGTTAGATAAGGTACAATGATTCTGTTATTTTAAACATTGGCCTTGATATCCACAACGGCTCTTTTTTCCACAAAAGACTCCATCACTACTAGAGTTGAATTATTACGATCCCATGTATTTATATATCTGTATGTTGTAAAAGTTGATATTGATTTTGTGAATAAAATGTCCTCTTGATCAATTTATTTTAGTAAAATTAGAGCATAGACCGGATTCTGAGCAATGTTTTAGCATGCAGGGCTGCGGATCCAAAGTTCCAATGTCCAACATGTGATGCCACTCAGCTTGCTCCGCACTTTCATCAGTGAACGTGTTATAATAATCCGACCGAAGTTTAAAATTACAAAGTGCAAAGTGGTCTATATTTTTTTTTCCACTGAATCTTTGGGCATTTTGAAAGATGTCAGAGTCAAAATCAGGTGTCCGTAAGACACACGTCCAAACAGGTTACATGTACAATTATATATGGGTCGACAATTCTCTACGTTGTACATTGGAAAGGTACCGTAAAAGATTATGTTAATAACTTTAGAACTTACGTTGAAAATAAGCTTGTTGAAGGTGACGTGTACCTTTGGTTTTATAGATATAGGCCATTCAGCCCCAAAAGCGTCACACGATCTGGTCGAGAAACATAAGCCAGTAGAGTCCACCAGCTTTCAGTTTCAATGCAGCAACCATCTCACAAGGTATTGTTAACAGTGGCTGAAAATAATCGTCAACTTATCGCAAACATATTCAATGAGTTCACCAGCAACAAAGCATTTCAAGAATCACACACACAGAGAATCACAAATTGGTGGTAACTGGTGAAGACAGTAACCCCTGTTGAAGTAAATAAAGTTGTTGTCATAAGAAGGGAAGACATGAAGACTACTCACGTAGAAGCAGATAACATTCTCACATAGCAAATGGTGGCAGCTGCCCAAGAAAATCAACAAGGTATATCCATTATTTGTTATGATACAGATGTTTTCGTTTTGTTGTTGTATCACTATCTGTCACAGATAACATAAAAGTTATATTGATTTCAAAAAATAACAGTTTGAAGGAGTATATTGCTCAATAACCAGCGTGTAATTTACGTGACAAAATGTCTACAATGATAACTATGTAATTGTTCTGCTTGCCACATTTCAACATGACGAAGTTATTTAAAAAAGGCATAACTTTTCAATTATTGAACGTCATATTTATATTACACCAACATATGCATAGATATTACGATGTATGATTATAATGCTTCCTAAACTTATGAGTGGTAGCCTTTTATACGAGTATGATAGTCGACTGTTTGCAAGTAAATAGCTTAGCTAATATCCATTAAAATAATAACACATACGGGCAAGCTAATATCCATTAAACAGAAAGTGGCTAATAACACATACAGACATAAACTGAAATTCTATCTCAGACTATCAGTATTAAGATTTTTGTTTTTAGCCTGGGTATTAACTCTAACCGCACAACTTCGAGAAAGTTGAGAGAAGTTGTGATCGGATAATAAAATGTTAAAACTCTTTCAAATTTTAGTTTGGAACATCAGTAAAGAAGGAGTTATCTAGTTTTATAGTTAAACAATTATATAATTCAAGGTAATTATAATACTTTTGCTCCCCAATGGCTCAGGGGTAATTCTAAAGTGTTATAACGCCAAAAAGTCTGTTGGCACAACTCAGATAGCCCAATATATTTATGCTTAACAAATAAACATAATACTTTTATCAAATTGTGTAGATCTAAAGAGTTCTACTATCGTCTTGGGATGAACAAAAGAAAGACATTCTTCGCCTTACAGATATACACACACACCCAGTGGCACAGCGGTAAGTCTGCTGACTTACAACTCTAGAATCCGGGTTTCGATACCTGTTGTGGGCAGAGCACAGATAGCCCTTTGTGTAGCTTTGTGCTTAACTCCAAACAAACAAACAATATAAATATACACAAATCAGTTCCTTATCTTTATACACGTAATGTGCATTTTCATTCCAAAACGATGCTTTGTAGACTGCTATTAATCCTAAGTTCTAAACTTTTTTTACGAGTACTAGAAGAACTTATGTTAGAATTACATCTCCTGTTTATTGTATTCAGAACTAAAGCTTTCATCTGTAAATCAAACAATATTACACTTGCTAGGAAAGAGTATATTTCGAAGTTGTACATCACTTATTTACCATTATAATCACAAGTACATATTTACGTGTTTTTTAATGTTTTGTTCAACATGTGTTTGTGGTTTCTTACTACATATGTTGCTTGTTCGTAAGCAAAGCACTTCAATTAAAGATTTACAACAATTCATTGAAAGCCCCCACAAAATAAGTTTTGGCCGATATTAAGTAACATTATGATCCTCCGTCCATTTGGGGCTCTATAAATTGTTAGATGTTTAACTCTGAAAATAATGTTGCCTTTATCAGTAATTATGATTAACACTTTAATACTCCTTACGATGTTAAGTTACCTATGCTAACAGATTGCTTATAATGCAATTTTTAAACAAATTTCTAAAATATAGAAACGATTCCTTATGAAATAAACAAATTACGTTATGTATTATGTTTCTTGTATGATTTAAATTCGAACCAGAAAATTTTAGATGAAATGTAGTTTGCAATAGTAAAAATTTAGATTCATGATTTGAAGTCTGATTTCAATTACTTAACTAAGTTTTCGAAGCGTAAATATTAGGTCTATTTGCCAATGCCACAGATATTTGTATTGCTTAATTAATCACTTTTTGTGGTATGGATTTCATGTGATATAAGTATGTTTTCTCACATGTCAAAAGATATTCACTGGTTTAGAGCTACTGCTCAAATAACTCATAATTTTGTTTGAACGATGTATAAGAACTAAATTAAATTCAAAGAACGGGAAGCCAAATAAGACGAGAAGAAAACACTGTGTGGTATTTACCAACCGTCTCAAAGTTTCTCAGTCATCATTCCAATAAGCTATACATGAGAACGCGGTTTCATTTCAGCTGTCGTAATCCTATGATCCAGAGCCTAGGGTATTTCAGTTGTTGTGTACTAGAAAGAGAGAATCTTTGGAGGAATGAGTTCCAGGGTTAATTTGTGCAGGCAAGACGTACAAAATTTGTGTTTGAGTCTTGACTATCCGTCTAATAAAGGAAGGGGCATGGAAGAGGTTGGAATGGAAACAGAGAATTCTGTAAGCTGTTAAAAAACTTAATAATCACTTATTTTTAAGACAGCTGATCGAATGCACTGATATATGCAAATGCCAACTAGAAATAACGGGAAACTTTGTTAAAAAAGAATATTTATATGTTTATAAATTTAAATAATTGTGGAAACACAAAATCGATACATATACAGGAGTTACAAACATTGAGTAATGAGAACTAGGTGTTGAATGTATTAATGGTACAAAACGCTACCACAGAATATACAACTTCAAACGAACGAATAAGTTAAACAATCCACTAGTATTTCTATAGGTGTCCTTTTCTTTACATCTGGTTTTCATGCTGCCATACAATTTATCAATGTACGAGTTTCTAATGTTCTCCCAATTGTCCTGTATTAGTCCCCTCTAATCAACCAAGTTATCTGGATTCATTTGATATTCATAAGACAATACAGCCTCAAGAATATTCATACTGGGACATTGTGCAAGCCACGCCATACTTGTGAGTATTCCATCGTTTCAACACATTTGCTGTATGCTTGGAACTATTATTTTGATGGAAGATGAATCCCCACCTGCTCAGTCGTGTTCCTGATGGGGTGGCATAATGAACCAGGATATGCATTTACTTATCAACAGTCAGGCTGCCACCAATTCTGTTCAGATTATAGACAATGTTGGCCGAGACTTACACTAATCCCTCACAATGCTTCACTGTAGATGTTTTGCGTTGGCTACACACTTCGTTCGTTGCAGAACAGTTTGAAGTGGATTCATTTGTAGAGCGCACCCTTCTTCGGCGTTGTTATTTCCATTGTTTGTGGCCTGAGAGTTTGTCCTTAACCGTCGTTTACCTCATAAAGATTATTCCCCGAGATACTAAACATCATTTTTTGTAGTATTCGGTTTTCTATCTCGAGAACGTCTACTAACAACAGTGACAGTTTCCCGATCTGTCTTCCAAGTCTTTGATACAATCCCTATTGAAACAAAGAGCTTTGCCATAGTTTTTCTTGGAGTATCTTTGACCAGTCAAAGCTTTGTTTTCTACAAGCTTGCCATATAGTACTTCACTTTTGGGGATAGTATGACTGTCCGTACTTTCATAGACTTTATGCTGCTCTGGCACTTTCTGATTCATTGGATGACAACCAATTATAGCGTAAACTATCACTCACCATAGGACTGTGCTCTAGAGAAGTTTGGTTTTGCATGATAAAGTTTAACATGTCACTAGCATTTGATTTTTATAACATTTTTTCCTTGCCGTTTCCATAATAATTTCCAATACAGTATATATGAATGATGTAACTTACTCAGAAATTAATTTAGCTGGAAATCTTAAAAATGGCCCGATACATGTTGAACTCCACATAACCTGAAATAGCTCTCACACAGCACTAGTTTTCGTTTGGCTAATCTCTCCCCCTGGGTGGCTCAGCGGCAAGTCTCACAGCTTATAACGCCAAAACTCGGGTTTCGATACCCGCGGTGGACTGACCACAGATAACCAGCCTATTGCGTTGGTTTTTGCTTAATAACAAACAAAATTAACAACATCAAATTACCCGTCTAAAAAAAACAAAATCACATCAGATTATCCTATGATGATGTATATTAAATCATAATTTTGAAAAAAAAGTATATATATACAAGTTTGTCTATGCACATGAAACATTTCAATTTAGTATTAGTAATTCTGCATTCTGATAATGTCTGTGATAAAATAAACACTGTAAATTTTAGTTGTTTTTTTTTGTAACCAGTGCTGGCTGAAATGTTTTACATGTATTTCTTTTTCTATCTCTGTCGGTCTAAATGCATCTTTCTCTATTTATATTTATCTCGATCATCACCGAAATTGAAGGCTCAAAGGACACCTTTGGAAGGGATAGATTTGTCCGTTTCAGTTGAACGATATATTACAGTTGAAAAGGTCTGAACATTTATTCAAATAACGTTTCCGTCCACGATTCAGGTTTAGAAAGAAACACATCAGTGTCATACTAATGATGACTGATTGTTAGAAAAGTATAGAAGAAATTTGCTCTCGGTCTTTCATCTTAAGTCTCAAAACCAGTAGAAAGTGATACAAGTTGATTTACCCATCACCAAATGCTTCCAAGTTATGCATTTTCTTTAAATTCTAATCTTTACTGTCTTGGGATTGACAGGTGAAAAGCTGATATGGCTCTTTCACTATGTACTAAAATAAAATAAAGAAGAAAATCAAAGCTATGGAGGACGATGTCAATGTTATCAGCGGGAATTTCCCCATAGTATCAGTTTTGTTTTTCTACATTTAAAGCAGTTTTTTTTTAAATGTAACTCTATCTCCGCAAAGGGATATTCATGAAAAATTGCTTCCAAAGGTTTGGAGAAAAGGGAAAATAAGATAAATGTTTTGTTACCGATATCTTTATATTTTAGTATGTGAAGGTTGCAGAATAGAAAGAAAATAAACAAATATATATTATGTGTAAATAGCGTAAACTCGTCAAGTTTTAGTACCTTAAAATGACACTAGTTGTCAAGAAAATTTATGCTTGTATGTAACTTAAATTCATAGAACAATAATTGAATTTCAATATTTTATTCCCCCGAGAGAGAGCCAAAGGTCACCTGGAGGGGTAACCTGTTTTAACCACTCACACCACTGTCTGACAGTCAGTCAGTAGACAAAAAAATGATGTCACATGAAGAACCCTAAATGTTGCAATTTGTACTGTCGTGACCTCAGAAAAACTTGCGCATGCCATGAATCACGAGAAGAATTATGCACTCTCAAGGTTAGAACGCAGCATGACATATGAAATTCAAAAGCAAGAAATAAAAATATTTGTTAATCTTAATTTTGGTTTCATTTTCTCTTGAAACAGAACAGTTTTAGGGACCTTGCAGAAGTACATCTAGTTTTAATAATTACTTTATCCATTTTGCATATACATTCTACTGCAATTAAAATGTTTTGCTACTAAATAAAAACATTTCACATTCAACATGTACACTGAACTTGTATTTCAATCCCATGGTACAATGCTACGCCTAAGATTTACAAATGTTAGCAGCTAGCAAAAACAGTCAGTGTGACGTAAAATACTACGAGAGAAGAAATTCATAGGTTTAAAAAGGAAATGTTTATCGGGTAAAACATTGGCGATTTTAATATATGAGATGTTTTAGCCCACCTATTAATACCCAAGAATATATTGCTGAGCCCGCGCGATAAGTGAGCTGTAAGTTTGAGGGCTTATAATGCTATATTCAGGAGTACAGTCCCTGCATTGGACATAGCACAGAAGACATCGTGCAGCTTTGCGCTTAACAATAACAATAAAACAAATATTGTAGAATAACAGCCAAACTGTTCTAAACCATCAGTTCCAAGCCTCTCACCAAAACATCAACTTTAACGACGCCTAAAGCCTTGTAATTGGATAATCAGAAGTGATAAATATTCATGTTGCATTATAATTGCTAAAACTATATGTTTGCCACAAGTGGACGGGACATGGGGTGGAGGGTTTTTTACTAGTTATGGAAAATGCTACACTTCTTAAATTGACAGAATTTTTATGACGAGGAGAATATCTCTTACCATATCTGTTACAATACACAATACTATAGCGTACAACAATCGTGTTCAGCGGTGTTTCGAGAATAATATACATTCAGAATATACCTTGGGCAGCTCAGAGCCTCGAAACTAATCTGAGACACGTTTATAACCTTGAAAGAAAATACCGACTCAGAAATTTCAATACACGTGGAACTTCTTTGTAAGAAGAATGGAGGACTACTCCATCTGGTAGTACCAATCTTTGACAGCAGGTTTTTTAATAACAGAATCAATACTCTGATTTAAGCTCACTCTCTTTTTTAAAAAAAAGTCCCAGCGACAAAATACTGCATGAAGAGTGCTTTTCAACAACTTATACGAATAGTGTACAAAGATAATTTCTACTAAACAAGAATCAATAAGTACTAGTAACATGTTCATGTATTTTTTTTTGTGTGTGCGTGTGTGTTCCATCTCACTTATTTCACATTTCATTATAGTTCAATCTTACTAAATGTGAAATAAGAATGGAATTGAAATATTCTATCCTAAGCTTTGGCTTGCCATTATTTTGAACAGACAAGAGATATGGATAGGAAATGTGGAAATTATTGGTACTGTCGAAAATATTTTTCCGAGTTTTCTTAAAACACCAACTCATTAATATAGTAGAAATGTTATGACGTCATTTATTCTCGTTAGATTTTCTGTTGCGAGTAAGCCTTTTTGGCAAATGATCATATTTACATTCCTAGGTGCAAAAATAATTAAGTTACGTTTGTTTATAAAATCTAATGAAATCTTCCATGAAGAAGAGATCTTACTGATTTCGAAGCATTCGAGGAAATAGAGATTTATTTTCTAGATTTTCTTGTTATTGATTCCAAGTTTTATTAAGCTATATATTAAAACAATTATTTTATTTTTTTCTAGAATTATCATAAGAAAATCCCCAGAAAGTTTTTCTGAAGCAGTCATTAATTACATCTTAATTTTTACAAATTACTCGACAGAGGGCAACACGTACGATAATTCAAAATGTTATATCGTTAGTCTTATTAAAGTACATAAATCTTTGAATCATACTTCATAAAGTCTAAACTTCAGGCTTAATTATCTGGTAAGTAACAAAACAGTGCAATTAAATTAAATATATTTATTTTCATTATGGTGTTTCAAATGCTATTAGACAGCTAAAAGTCATAATGCATATATATATATATATATATATATATAT
>NW_013667978.1:184579-186192 GCF_000517525.1 Limulus polyphemus | reverse complement strand
TGTTGCCTTCTATGTGTTTGTAATGTGTTAGTGTAATGTTTTCGACCGAATGATTGTGTCTGTATTGCCTTCTGTGTGTTTGTAATGTGTGAGTGTAATGTTTTTGACCGAATGATTGTGTCTGTATTGCCTTCTGTGTGTTTGTAATGTGTTTGACCGAATGATTGTGTCTGTATTGCCTTCTATGTGTTTGACCGAATGATTGTGTCTGTATTGCCTTCTATGTGTTTGTAATGTGTTTGACCGAATGATTGTGTCTCTGGCGTGGTGAAGATTGTTTTGAAGTAGTCGCTGAATGTGTTTGCTTTTTCAGTGTCTGTTGTAGCTGACTTGTTGTGTGTGATTGTGTGCTGGACGTGAGATGTGCGGTCTTTACAAATGGGGTTAGTTCTGTTGTTATCTAATGATGTGCAGAAGTTTTGCCAGTTTTCCTTTTGTTATTCTTTAATAAGAGTTTTGATTAGGAGACCTTGTTTATTGATGAGTGGTTTGTAGGATGGATCATGTGTTTGGATAAATAGTCATCTGAGTTTTCTTTTTTCGAGAATGTGGGTGTATGGTCAAAGTGACTTTTCAATGATTGATATCGGGTTTCGGTGTTCGTGAAGTGATAGTGTTTAATAGAGATTTCTTAATCTCTTCGATGATTCTGTTTATGTATGTATCAATGTCAGTGTGAATCATTGCCGTGGAGAGTACAGTGGGTAGGTGTTTCTTCAGGTCTTGGTTGAATTTGAGCCAATCAGCTTTGTTGGGGTGTTGTGTGTATGCGAGTGTGTTGTGTTGATATTTAGAGTGAATGAAATGGGGTCGTGTTCGCTGCCTGTGTGAAAGTCGTTTGAGTAAGATAGGAGGTTGTCAGAGACTATAGAGAAGTCAAGAATGTCTTGTGTTCCAGTGTCAAAAGTTCAAGGACTACGAGTAAAACAACGGATAAAATAGGAACATGGAACGTGTATGGACTCAGAGAGAAATAATCAAAGACAAAGATAGTGAAATTCATGGTCAGGCATAAAATAACAGTTATGGACATGTCAGACTGCAGAAGAAAGGACACAACATGAAATAAATACATCAGAATTATGTTCTAATATGGATCAGAATTGAAAGACATCAAAGAGCATCGCGTGGAGTCGCTTGCATTGTGCATTTACAAACAGTCAGACTGATCTCAGATACCGAATATATGTCTGAAAGGATCATACTGATCAGATTAACAACTATTGTTCAAGTGTACTCACCGTGCATGAACGAGTTAGAAGGCGAGTTTTTCCAAAAACTCTCAGATACTATTAACGAAGTGAGCGACACTGGTGACCTTATTGTTATGAAAGATGTTATTGGCAGGGCAGGTAGAAGGAGACATACCTAAGTCCTCGCAGTTTTGTAACCACAGAGTGTAACTACAATGCACGGCATGTACTAGAACTATGTGCTCAGCAGTTTATGTGTCATTAACATTTTTTTTACCAACATTGTCCAACTCAGATATACACACGTTACGATTTGTTTGTTTGGAATTTCGCGCAAAGCTACACGAGGGCTATCTGCGCTAGCCGTCCCTAATCTAGCTGTGTGTAAGACTAGAGGGAAGGCAGCTAGTCATCACCACC
>NW_013667978.1:152864-183985 GCF_000517525.1 Limulus polyphemus | reverse complement strand
CCCGCGACCCTCAGATTGCGAGTCGAGCGCCCTAACCACCTGGCTATGCCGGGCCACACGTTACGAATGTAACACATTTACCCGAGCCCCACAGATAAATGACATTTTGATAAGACTGTCCCAGAGTCAGGAACTTAAAAGCTATACTCAACGTAAATATAAATACTGACCATCGTCTAGTCGTCATGATTTTAAACAAGCCACCAAAACGACGGCAATGTACCGAAAGTGGCACAGAACTAATCAACTTGAGAAAACTTGTTTACAAAACTCCCTTGTAAAAATCATTTTCAATATTTACTCCTTCAGTACATAAATTAAGACTACATTCTTAATTCAGTCCATTAAGGATTTTCAAAAATTAGAAAGAGTGTACAATGATAGTATGTCAACCTCACTATATTCGTCATATCTATTGCCGAAGATTCTCAATCCACATCTTTTAACCTTTATCAATGTGTTATAATCTATTGTTACTCACTATATACAGTACAAAAAGTAATTCCAATTTTAGTTTCTTAAGGTTGATGTAGAGTTGTAGTATTAAGTTGGAAATAGATCAAAATTAATGTTATTACTAAGTAAATTTCTCTCTCATATTATATTTAAAATAGTAAGATAAAGAAACAGAATGATTTTTGTTGGATGTGTCTTTGTGATCAACTAATAACATCGTTAAAATGTCATTATATGATATGGAGTGGTACAAGACCATTTCATTTAATGAAAAACTGTATCACCAATAAATTTATTAAATTTTTGTATCTTTTTTGATAAAAGAAGCACTGATCCTCACTGATATTTGTGTTTCCTTTTTCTTAAAGTCAGGGGGTAATTTGAAGTCAAGGTTAAATACACGTTTAAAAAAATTGAATTACATCATTAGTGTCAGTTAATATCTCTTAGTGAGCTTGTAGTAATATCAAAGTTTCAAATCTGTCCTCGGACATTTTACTGCACAGAGCTGTTATTGTGGCTTCACCTTCAATAAAATTCTCTCAGCCTCAGCTGCAAGCCATGCGAGAGCTGTCAAAAGGCACGAAATGTTCGGGAATACATCAACAGAACAATCATTCAGAGCAGTAATAGCAGAGTAATCTAGATCAACCGTCTTGCCTTCATATCGCTGGTGAAACATTGCAGACCACACATTAAACTGCGCCTTTACTTGATCTTCTGTGTAGTAATCTAATACAGACATATACTTCTCCCAGCCTGGTTTCAGCGGATTCCAGTCAGTATTTCTTACCTTGCTTGTATAAAAAGCATACATACTGAATGCGTTTCGCTGTCGTTTGAAACGACTCCTGAGGTCTAGCAACACTGCATCAACTTCAGGTATGGAGTAGATCTCAGCATTAGCTCTGAAGTATAATTTGCCAGTTGCATGTGGCTTTTGTGCTTCAAAACCAAACTTAACTACCATGTTTTGAACTTTGGAGAACAAAGTGTAAATTTTGTATCGCTGCTGTTCTTTAGTTGTTATAGAATATATAGTACATAATCCACTAACTCTATTGCAGTTATCACATCATTCCTTTCTTCTCTACGGGCCAGTCACAAAGAATGTAGAACTGCCAAGTGTTTCAGGATGCAAAGACCAACCAAGAAATCAGTCTTGGTGATGCTGTTTAGTTACTGCTTGGCCCTTGAACTGGTCTGCACATCTTGCTATATGACATATGCACCAAGACTAAAGCTACTGTTGGCGACTGCTCCCAAAAAACATCCAACTGCAACATGTCTCTACACCAAACTTGTACTGCAAAGCTTTACGAGTTTTTCTTCTCTGTTTTAATGTAGCAAAAGGTGCAGCACAAACAGCTTGTTTACCCCATTCCATCACCTGCTGATAAAAAGAGCATTCTGTTCCACTGAACTCTACAGCAGGAACAGAATGCTCGTTTTATCTTGTGTGGAAGAGAAATATGGACAGTTTTACTCCACAGTTGTAGTACACACTCTTCTACCTAGAATATTTTGTGGGGGCAAATACCTGCTACTGAGGCACAACCATCATGATAGGGCTTGATAAGTCTGATACTGAGGCAATGAAATGTACTTGTGGAAGAAGGATTCAGGGAGCAAACATCACACGAACTTTCTATGAACAAGCCACTAAAGCTGAATTATGGGTTTTGTCCCTTCTTGTGATCCGTTTGCAGTTATCAATGCACATATGGATGCCACAGAATCTGCCTATGTATGGTTTAGGTGTCTCAAACACCACATGCTTTGTATGATTTCACTCTGGAAACCTTGGTTAAACTTCTCCACAAAGTTCCCATAGTGACACTCGAAGACTTCAGAGCAGCAAGTGACATGTACCATTAAAATAGTTCTGCTGATGTATAGGCAGCATATATAAGTAATTACAAGTTCTGGAAAAGTATTGAAAGATCCAGATATAGCTTGGGTGCTACTTACTGTGAAGCATGACTGCCACTAACTGGAAAATACATCACTGATGGTTATAACATTTATATTGTCGTCTAGTAGGGCATGACAGTGTGTTGTACCGTTATGAGCTACAGAAATTTAGTAGTCAATTTGTGATGTGGCTAGTGCCCTCGGAATTCCCAAGCAGGGATAGTTTGAGCTTTCCATAATGTAAGGCTAAAGATACAAGGGAGCATCACACTTCATTGTGAATGTGCAGTAGCAGTTTTCTGTACACATTCATGTAAATATAACACCGAATGATATCAGAGAAAATTCAAACAGGGTTGTAATTTTACTAGAGAATAGTTGGACTATTGAAACAGGTACATGTATTGAGGATGGGTGTGCTTTGGATATGACAGCTTCACGACAGACCTTTTGCAATGGAACTATGATGCAGGGCTATTGTCAATGTTCAAGGTCGTCAGACAGAGCATGACAACATCGGCTGCAATGATGTGGTGAGGCTCCAAAATCAGTATATGAAACTTCTGTATAATTTAACATATGAACAGTGTCAAAAGTATCTTGAAGTTTAAATGTATACGAATATCTTGCATTACTTGTGAGTAGATCTCATGCGAATCATAATACTTTAGAGTATCTTATGAATAACTAGCAATAGTTATGAGTAGCTCATGAGTGTGGAGAGTTTAATGCTTAATACTCAGTAACTTGTGCTCCATGTAGTAATTTATCTTTGCTTACTGGAAATCTCGTAAATAATCCCAAAGTGTAGGCTTTGTATGAAATACTTCACACGAAGCTATGGTTGTAAAAGTTACAAATACAAAGGGGAGAAAAATCCCCACTGACAATCAAAATAAAGAATATATTTGTTTTGGGTGATGCTTCTAGTGTTAACATGCTGGTCAGAACATTTAAGAAATAATGGGAGTTTTCTATATTCTAGCTATAACCAGGCACAACTAATGTTATGACATAATATGAACGACACTCCTCGAATTCTTTTGCATTCAAAACATGTCTCAGGTGACCAGTTATGTGCTTTGACATACTCACTTCAGTAGTATATAAACAATATCGTGTAAAGAGATCCAGATTGATAGTAAAACATACCAGGACCTTAAAGAAGACATTGGGACATCTTTACGATGCAGAGAGCAATAGATTGGCTAGAAGTCAGTAAACAGAAAAGTCAATGCAGAGTAGCAACAAATCATAGAAAGTATTAGCAGGATGTCAAAAACACGTGGATTGGTCAAATGATACACAGGGATACTTATTGTATGCAGACAAATCATGCTTGATGTTGTAGCCAAATGTAATACATATATACATTTAGGGAGAGAGGTAGGATCAGATATAACGCCAACTTCTGGAGAAAACTATGGTACTGGTCAAAGCCCTATAAGCTTAAGGCTGCCTGGATTCTTGGCATTTAATGAAATACCTTTCGTAAAACCCACTGTATTATCATTTTAGTTTTCTCTGTACATTTGTAATCACTGTCTACCAAAATAATCTCCTATTTTCAGCTGATACAAAACAAAAGCTGTAGGACCACTTCTTGATGTGGTAGTAGGACTTTAAATTAAAACCGTATGATAGTCATGGAGGGTCCTTCCTAGCCTAATCTGTCAGAAATTGAATGGCCAAAGAGGTCCCCTCCAGGATGGCTGAACAACATTTCAAAATGTTATATCACATTGAGATGGCTATGCCACGTTTACATTTTTCAATATGGTAGATTAGAAAAACTGTTTCAGAAAATATTCTATCAATATTCATTTCCGTTTGCCATATTTAAATATTTAGCTAGTGTTAATGTTTATGCATACCCATGTATAGTATTACTAGTGAATGAAAACAACTCTTACTCAAGCAACATAGATAATGCAAGTTTATTGTACCTTAAAAGTAATCTATGGATATGTACGTGAATACATCATGTTTAATTGGATTTATGGTGAAGTCAATCTTACATCACATATGTTGGCAAACCTTTAAACAAACGTTGAAATTCAAGACCATATTTAAGTAGACCAAATGGGTAAATGTTATTTGAGCTGCACGAGATTGAATGGGACTGTTGTGATTGTTTTATTTGGCCATCTCTCTCATAAAAACATTTAATGTGCCCTTTGGCTCTGAATGTCACTATACGCTTGCCTATCCTTGGAAAGAATTGTGACAAGACCTTCATCCTTAAGTTTATCGGTGGCTATATTACTTTGGCAAATGGCCAGGATTCACCATGAACCAAATACACAGTATATGGAAATGGTTCTTGTAAATTGCAATCACAAGAATCTGTGTTTATTATATTATGCAAAAACTTTGATATAATTATATAGTCAACCCTTTCACGGTCACATAAATAATAACCATTTCATTTGTAATATATTTTCTATTTATTCAAGAAACAAAAGAAAATGAGTGGAAAATACAATGAACAATATTTACCTTATTCAAGAGTTCGAAAACGAACAAAGAGCTGGTCCCTTGTTCATTATTCAAAAGCTGAAAACGAACAACGAACTTGGATCGAACTTCAACTTGGTAATAACATACAAATATACAAGATCGTGTGGTTACCATAACAATCATTGAATGTAAATAACGTTTTGTATCGAAATTATGTAATGAAATCGCATATAGTTTAATGTCACATGATTAAAATAAACAATGGTGCTAGGAATGTACAACAGAGATTTGTCATCGCCAGAGGACGATGATCAACTTATATCAGAAAAACAAATACACATCATTCGAAGACTCCATGTTGCTCTTGGTATCTTTTTTGCGATATAAAATCAATTTATTCATTGGCCTATACCATTATTCCCTTGTAATGGTTTACTAGCATCTCTCGATGCCAACTTTCAAGATTCAGTTATAAAATGCAAGTTTTAAATGTTTTAGTCAGTAATCAGGTTGATATCTTTTACATGAATATTAGGTTTTTGGGGGGGGGGGGAGTAAAGTTTATCTGAAGAATTTTGTTTATTGAGAAATTAGTAGTTTGTTTTTAACCTTTGAAATTCTCTTTTTATTTGGTATGTTGTATAGAAATTTCATAAATTTTATAATTCTGGGACTAAACAAAGGAAGCAGGTGCAATGGAAATATATAGTAAATTAAAACAGCCGCTTACCACTTATTGATTATTAAGGTCTTTTTTAAAGACATACTGCACCCAAAATCCCTATGAAGCTGTAAGTTAACTTTTAAATTCAAGATCAGATTTAAGTTATTTTTATTGCCTTCTAATAAAACAAATATAGTTTTGTGTGGATATTTCTTAAAATAAAAATTTATTTCAACTTCTAATGGGTTTTGTTTCAATTGAATAAAATGTGATTTTCTAAATAAAGTTTTATTTTTAAAAGTAAGTTTGCTTTGTTGTATTTCATTGATTAAGAAAGGTGGGAGGGTGGGGGTAAAAAGCACAAATCTGTTTGTTAACTGACTTAAAAAAGGCCAACACAGTTCTTATGTTTTCCTATACAAATTATGTTTTCAATACCTTTCGTTAATAAACGTAGCTAACAGGATACTTATTTCACTCTTTCTCACTCCACACCAGCTCTTATATTTCAACGTTTGCATGCTCGATAATTTTTAATGAGGGCAATTATGAATGGTATTTTTAAACAATTTTCCAAAGTAGGGAGATACTGTTGGACTATGGTTATTTTCCTTAAAATGAACATAATTGTTATCTTTATAATTAAATAAGTTGTGTGCATGTACATATGTCACACATTATCAAATGGCAGTAAATAAATTTCAAATACACAGATCAGACATTTGTGCTCTATAGTATGGAATATTTTCTAATATTAACTTCCTTTTATACTAAAATAGTTTCTCTTCTCAAAATCTTTCAAGAAATAAGCAAGATATTCTAATCTTTGTAAAACCTTGAAACAACAAATGTATACAGTACTTTAGATGTGACACACTTTCCACTTAACTGATTTCATCATCTGAGGAAATATGTTGACATTGATTTATTTTTTCAACCCCAAAATACAATTGAACACAGTTATTTACACAATTAGAGAAGTTATAATTTTCCTATACTGAAAATGTATTCTGATAGGTACTTCCCCCTCTCATAAGATTAGCTATTCTCGTTCATTGATGCCCTCTATATGTGAACTTTTTTTTTATTAAGCATGTCACAAGCCTTCTGCATCCCCTATTGGAATCAAATGATTCCAACGTGTTTGTCATGCAAATCATTATGTGTCACTTATCCACCAATAGGATCATAGTATACTCACGTGGCGTATATGACTCTCTCTATGTGCCACCACCGAACTATTTCTTCGAAGTTTGGCAGATGACGGAAGTGAGTGGGGGAGGAAGGGTGGGAAGTGTGAAAAGAGGGAAGTACTTATTGGAAATACATTTTCAGTATAGGAAAGGTATAACTTCCCATACGGTACTTCACTCCTCTCAAAAGATTAGCCAGAATCCCACATTGATTAGGAGGAGGGACCGGTGTGACAGAAGAATAGACGTACCCCCCTAAAGCATCTGAAGGACACCCCTGTAGATGAGAGAGTCAGATTCGAAGATCTTTAGAGGGAAACCACACCATTTCTGATCCAGGTATACTCTTCACCCAGTTGAAGAATGTATAAAAATCAGGGCAGAAAATTAGAGGAGCACATCCTAATGGGAGAGAAAGCGATAGAAAGTAGTGGTGTAGTGGCTAGGGGTACTGACATCCGCACGAGGGTAGAATGTGAATCATACAGTCTTCACTTCAAACTCAAGAAATGGGGAATTCAGAACAACTCCAAATATTGTGTATTACACAGGATGAGCTCTGAACTATCGATCCGGGAATGGGACATCCGTTATTAAAGAAAGTCTATCGCATGCGATCAACTCCCGAGACCGTGAAACAGGTCGGAACCATCCAAAGGGCAATAACATTCATGTAAGAAGGGAGAATGAGGAAGTGCCAAGGATAGAACCAGAAGGGTCCCACATATCTCCACTGTGACACACAACACAGAAGGAGTATTCGAGGGAGGAACATAGACAACTTGAAACCGTGGTGAGAACTTATGTTGATTGGTTCACTCGAAAACCAAAACCAGCCTTTGGGACTGACATACACGTGAGGGTAGAAAGAGGGCTCCCAATCAAAGGGGTGAACTGCATTTTGACGCCTCACTCCGTTGTGTATTTAATCATTAATCAGAGGATATTAAACCATATACAAAAGCAGAACACCACTGCTCTACTCTGAACTGAATGGTTATAGCCATCTTAAGTGGAATCCATCCAGCAGGGTGCCTTCATGGTCAATCATCCTAGTGGCTTGAAACTGGTAAGTGGTAAAGACTCCCATACTCCACTAGAAGAAAGGAGTGCAAGAATGCATTGGAGAGTCTGGAGGAACGTCAACATCCGAGACAGTGCAATGGGTGATCACAAAACCCTATTTTAAAAAGTAGACCACACCAATATATTCAATCAAGGTATGGCAGGAATGGGTAGCTATCCCCTTCTGCTTTACCCATGAAGTCAATGGAACATGCCAATTTATGAAGCAAATATCGTGAGGTTATTCACCTACAAGTGATCTTGTGAAAAACCCCATTTCAAAGATGAGCGTGTGTAGCCATGAACAGGAAGTGCTGTTTAACATGGCATACAGTGAGGATTTAGAGTTAAAGAATAGCTGGTCAGGCACCACCTGCCACAGAGAAGGATCCAACTAATGAAGGTATAAAGATTGGGTCCTTGAAAAAAAATAAATGATTAATAAAGATTTCCAGTGTTAGAGTTGCACTTTTAAGATTGGAGTATAGCTACAGTGGAAAGCAAAAACTAGAGGAAACCAAAACCGTGATATGATGTAAATAATGGGAGATAAACTTGTTAGGATTGGTCCACATGTCCAATTGTAAGATTACCTCCAGAAGTTGATGAAGACGAGAAGCAAGGGAAAAGGTTGGATTTGATGAGAGGTAACACAGTACAAAGTATGCTGGGAAGAGGACAAGGAGGAATAAGCCAACTGTATGAAATGAGGAACCTAACTGATGAGTGTAAAAGGGGAAAGAGTGTTGCCAAGGGAAAAAGAGAGAGGAATGGGAACCACGGATGAAAACCGTGCAGGTAACATAACAATGAAGGGTGCACACACACACACACAGGACATAGAAATCTATCCGGATAAGGACGGGGGTAGAGATGAGAAATAGAGGGCAGGGAAATAGCCAAAAAGGAGTAGTTACCCTCACGACCAGCTGAGGTTTTGGGGAGGAAGGAATGATCGGGATAAAGGAAAAGATAGGTATGGTGGTAAAATGTGAGTGTAACGTCGATGGCGAAAAAGTCAGACCGCCAATGCCAAAAGGAGAAGGAAATACACCTTTTGAGACAGGTAAAATAAAGAACATGAGGATATAGGTTCGAACAGAGGTAAACCACATTAATATCTCAATTCAGAAGATAAGTCGTCGAGCAGGTCGACAAATCTGGAAGGAATGGATTAACATGGTAAAGACGGGTGAGAGAAAAGTCCTGCAGTAATTATAAAAGTGAAAGGTATAGGATAAACTGCCTGATAACCTGAAACAGAGGACACTGAAGACCCCCAGTCAAAAAGACACGTGAGAAACTTGGAGACACCAGCAACAGTAGAATGTGCAGCCAGTAAATCCCGAGCCTGGGCCCACGTGTGAAAGACCTTCCACTTTTGCTGGTGCATTTCCATGGAAGAAGGATGATTGGATTGGGCTAAATGAGAAGCTACACAATGGAAGAAACCAGATTTCTTCAAGACTGGGCAAAAGTCAGGAATGAAGATGGAAAACATGAGGTGTGGGATATAAAACCAGTGACCAGGGTTGATGAAGGAGGTCAGGTAATAAGGAAATTGTATGTGGAGTAAACGAGGAAACCATGGTTGAGCTGGCCAGTAGGGAGCAATCAGAAGGACCCAAAACAGAGTGGCATGGATCAGGCAAACTATCCAATGAAGTAATTGGATGGGAGGATAAACTTGTAAGAATTTGTGTGCCCAATCCTGGCTGAAGGCATCTATAGCCAAAGCCTGAGATTAGGAACTGGGGACCGAAATAGGGGTAACTGGTGATTGCAAGAGGAGGCAAAAGCATTGATGTGAGTAATAGTGCACAGACTGCAAAGCCACCAGAAATCAAGGGGTCCACTCCATCAGGTAAACCTTGTCAGAGCGGGAAAGACAATCTGCTACAAGGTTGAAAGCACCCGGGACATGACACACAATGAAACAAATGTGGACTCAATACAGGAGATCCAACATGCGAAAACAGAGGGATCTCGACTGGGTGCCACCTTGATGATTGATATAAGCCACCACCATGGAATCATCGGAATGGATCACTACCAGACAATGTTTGGCAATGAGAAGAAAGTGATTCAAAGCCCAATGAATGGCTAAGAGCTCTAGGACGTTAATATTTAAGGATTTTTCGTCTAGAGATCAATGACCTGAAACCTCCTGATGATCGACCCATGCACCCCAGCTCTGAAGGGTTGCGACCGTAAACAGATGTAAGTCCGGAAGAGGAGGTTGGATACTAGCCGATGTGCGAGTCTTGTTCAATTGCCAAAAGAGATTGTCTACAAGGGAAGGAGGAAGGGTAATGGGAGTATTCAGGGGAACCCGAGCAAGGTTCCATTGATCATGCAGATTCCACTGAAGGGATTCCATGTGTGTGCAGCTGAAGGGGATTAGTGGTGTCATAGAAGACCATATCCCCAAAAGCAAAAGAGCCTTGCATGCAGAAAATCAAGGAGTAGACAGGGCATGGCAAACTGACAGTTCCATTGAACAGAGTATGAGAGAAGAAGGTTGGGCCCAGCTGTACAAGGTATTGGGTAGGACTTCTCCAATTTGATAAACCAGCCAACCTGAGCAGCTTTGAGAAGTAGCTGACGAGTACGACAGACTGATTCCTTTTTTGGAATGGGCCAAATGTAGCCACTTGTCCATGTAAAAATGGAAATGCACCCACAGGGCATAAAAATGAAGAGCAAAAGCTTGTACCACCTGACAGAAAACATATGGAACCAAAGCCATCCCAAAGGGTAGGCATAAATGGTTACCATCCCTCAGTGGACAAACAGAAGATAAGGACGAGACCATTTCAAGATAGGAATATGCAGATAGGCATTGGAGACGTCCATCTTGGTCATCCATAGACCCAGAGAAAAATCCCACTGAAGACTGAGGTAAGACTCCATGGATACGCATGGGAGGTGAACAAAGCAATTGAGGCAGGGCAGATCAATGACAAGCCTCCACTCCCCGGGCTTTTGGGGAACAACAAACAGAAGGGAGTAAAACCCCAATGAATGATGTGAAACAGGTTCTATAGCGTGTTGGGTGAATAGGTCCTGTACTGCCTCTGATAGATGCTGGCAAGTTACTGGATCCTGAGGAGAATGGCAGGAAACAAGTACCTGGGACAAGGGAAGGGAGGTGGGGTAAGAAACGGAATTTCGAATCCCTCTGACAAAATCTGAGGAATCCAAACATCCAAGATGAAAGTGCGCCACTGATGAACAAATGCTGCAAAGCAAGCTCCCACCGGGTTTGAACCCATCAGGTAATCACCAGAACTATTGGTGGTGTTTCGTGTGTCATCGAGAAAAATGGCAAGCGGGAAGATGATACAAGTAAGGGATGGGAAGGTAAGGGCTCAAAACTGAATAGGCACCACACTTGGTTCTGACTGAAATAAACGAAAAACTAGATGGGAAATGGTAGAGTGTTGTTGGGCAGATGCCATCCGAGATTCCAAGGATTCTGGGACTGCATCAAAGATGAAACATCCTAAAAACAGAGCCATACACAAATCCTGGAGAAAAGGAGCAGGTAAACAGATTCACGATAAAACAGCATCGTGACCTAAACTGTCCCAAGAAAAAAGATACCATGTATGTAAAGCCAGACAGGAAGACAATAAACAAGCCAATGAGGAGGTAAGGAGAGAGAGAGAGGGTATTTCCAGAAAATCCCTCAGGATTTTTGTGAAGAGCCTCAGAAAGGATATGGATCGTGGAAAGATACTGCCAAAAAGATCGTGAGGGTAAGACAGAGGCAGGAAAATTGGTCATGAGGGTAAGACTAATGACAGATTTAGGGTTTGACCACCAAACAGACAAAACAGAACCCAACAGCTATTGGTTGAGATATGGACAGACCATCCTATGAAATGCAAGGGCTGACTGATCCAAAGCCCGTGGGGGTCAAGGCATACTAACACCATCGCCCAACTGAGAGGTGAATTGGTCAGCATGAACCGAATGTCAGAGGATGGAGAAATCACCAAATAGGATTGGGAAGTATTTCATGAAATAACAAAGAACGCAGGTCATAAGATATAGGAGCAAGGGATAAAATATCACATACCTGAGAAATAAAGTCTGAAAAAAACCATTGACGGACAAACAAAATCCTCAGGGAAGGTATGGGAAGGCATGGCACAATCAGGAGGTGGAAACAGGCGATCAAATTCCTTGTCAACATGGCCAGGTTCCACAGGTACAGGAGGAAGAGGGTCTGGAAATAAAGATTGACCCATATAACTCTCAATCTCCCTGCTAAAAAACATAGACAATTCTCCCATCAGGTCCCCAGCACATGAAGCCTGTGGTATAATCCCTGTTCATTGTGTGACACCCGAAGTGGTGACATTAACTTTGGAATTCATGGTGACGTAGTCGACAAAAGCATTTGAAGTAAATAAGAAATGCAACTGGAATAAGGCTAAATGAATTGAAATAATGTAAAAAAGGAGTATTTTTAAATTAAATTAAACTACTTCGAGAAAATACGATCTCAAACCTGAAAAAAGAGATGTCCGAGCGTAATCGCTGCCAAATGAAAAAAGATAGTTTGGTAGAAGCACATAGAGGGAGTCACATGTGTCACGCGAGTGTACTATGATCCTATTGGTTGATAAATGACACATGATGATGTGCACGAGAGAAATGTTGGAATCATTTGATTCCAATAGTGTGATGAAGAAGGCTTGGGGCATGTGTAATAAAAAAGTTCACATATAGAGGGCAGCAATGAACAAGAATAGCTAATCTCGTGAGAGGAGGGAAGTACCTTATATAACAATATATAGATGAAATGGAAAAAAAAAATTTAAAGGCAGCATAATGAATGTTATGATTTACATATAAGAAATGTTTATGAGCCAATGAAGGAAATTAAAATGAATAGCTGAAATGAAAAAATAGTAACAGAATATTTTATCTCCTCCTAGATATATACAACAGTATTTAAATGCTACATATTCATTTAGAAACAAAAGTTACTGAAGTATACAATTTTCACGTTGTAGGTAATAAAATTTTCTTGAAGCTTAAGTTAGGTAAATCATAGAACATGACAAATACAACACTTATATGGTTATACAACAATGCTAGTGATGGATTTCATCTGTAGTTTCATAACTTTTGAAAACCCTAAAGCTATGTGTTTTTCACTTTGCAAGTAAAAGTCACGAAGAGAAACATGAGTTATCCCTTAAAATTATCACTGTTCATTTATGCATGCACCTAGCCTCTTTTTGCAAATTTAATTGGTATCTAAATTGAAGTTTTTTAAGTCCATAAAGTCACAGATATAGTACACGCTTACTTTATAATACATTTCTTATGATGCTATCATAAACATATAAATACCTGTTTTAACTTTATCATCAAAGAACATTTTAACAAGTAATGCTCAACCTGGCAACTTTGATTTTCAAAAGATTCCTCAAAAAATTAGAAATATGAAAGTACAGAAAATTGTTCATTTATTTGTAGATTTTTGAAAGGAAAATACATTCTAGTTATATTTTCAACATTTAACCATGGTTACATTTTCTATTTCATCATCACATTTCTAGAATAGGCAAATTTAATTTGACTTTCAAGAAAACTAGCAGAAGAATTAAAAAATGTTTTCAGACATGACGTGCTTATAGTATATACATCTTTGATATAATAGTATTAATAAGATGGGATATTTGATACTTTCTAATAAATTAACAAATATTTATAAATTATTCCATGATTCCATTTAACATTGCTTACATTTATATTTATGAAGTCAACACAACTTATTAGTTCTTGAAACAACAACATTGCTATGCATACAAAATATTAAACATACTTGTATGCTTTTCACCAACTTTTAACTTAAATACAATAAAAAAACAACAACTTTACATTACTTAGTGGTATTTTTTATACAACTAAAAATTATATGGGTCCAGAGATGTCCAAAAGTAACTGTCAGGTGTTGTAATTTTGACAGAGGAAAATTTACCCTCTTTATTCATATGCAAGATTTGTTTTTATAAGTAAGAATTTTTACATTGATATTCATTTCAAAATTTAATAGCAACAAGCAGTTCTCATGTTGACTAGCGTGTATCTATTTAATGTACATAAAATTTAATATTTTCAGTAACAATGAAGTGATTGGTTAGTTTCAGAGAATATTATCTGATGACAGTTAATCAAAACTAAAGTGAAAATAAGTTTGAGTTATCAATGCTTGTCTAAGAGGGCATAAGTGTTTATTTTATGTTGCCTTTATTTTCTAACAAGAAATGTCACCTCTAGTATGTTTCATTTTATTAATTGATGCAGTGAAACTGTTGGTCATTTTCATATCATGAATTGTAACCATTTATTGTGTGTGTTGCTCCCATTGTTTGTCATTAATGGGAGGAGTCTCATTAAGTAATTCTCATTGCATTTTACATATTATATATACAGTATTTCTTATAACTGCCACTCTGATTTTGTAGATTAATAATGTTTAATAAATGTATTAACATTTTTTGTTAATTAATGTTATTACAGTTAACATAGTTTCAGTTGTCATTTATTAAATGTTTTCAGTGTTTTAAAGTTCTGGCATGGCACAATTCATACTTCCAAAGCCTAGTGATGTGTCCACCTGGTCAGGGTGAGACATCTTGTACTTTCTTATTAAATTGCTTTATTTATTTTCTAATGTCATACACCTTGCACTGAATTTTAATAAATATTAACTAAATATTATACATCTATGTAACGCATTTATAAGAGTGATTTAGATTTGTGCATAACTATTTACTGTTACAATTGTTGAGAGTGTGTTCTAATTTATTTTCTTCTTTCCACTGTTGTACAGGTTTTTTATTACTCTTGTTGTGAATAAAGTAACAATATTTTTACCATTGTTGTGTTCTTTGTGAAATGGACTGTCACACGTGAATTAAGCTTTTAAACTTATAGGTACAGATCATCAGAAATGTAATGGTCTATGTAATAAAAAATATCACCACTTGTGCAACAGAATAATCCTATCATTACTTATGTCTAATGGAAACAATTATTCTACCACAATACTGTTCACTTATGAAAGCCATATGCTTACTTGGAACAAAGGTGTTAATATAGAGGGATGTGAAAAGAGTAATAATGAATCATAGCTAAAAGAAATAACTACTTTAACAACTATCTGTTGTTTGTGGTAGCAAGAGTGACCTAAAACAGACAAGTGATGCTTTTAATGGTGAGAGCATGAACAGTTAGCTTAAAAGTTTCAGCTACTGAAAACAATGTACAAATATGAAATATACAAGAATATTAATTTTTACATCACCAAAGCAAATCATAATTCACTATTAAAAGCCAGATGGAGAGAAAAAATTAAAAGTGTTATGACATTTAAAGCTTAAAAACACTGAAATCAATAACTGTGAAACCAAACACAACACACAAGAAACACTGAAATCAATAACTGTGAAACCAAACACAATGCACAAATTTCAGTTTCTTTCGTATTTTACAAAAATCTAACAAAGTAGTTTGTAATATTCAAAGGAAATATATTACTATATAATATAGAGCAGAATTTCTATTAAGGTGGAACACTAGACTGAACAGAAACAGGGGTAGTAAAAGGTAAGATTATTAATATATTGATACTTCTTATGATATGTAAACTTCCTACATATATGCTAAACTACCACAAACATATCTGAACTATTGAATCAAACTCCTAAAAAATTACATTTTCAAGTCTATTTTCTTTCTATGGAATTGACTGTTATTTATATGGAACCTTACAAACAATTTGTATGGGTGTTTCTATATAAAAAGCATTTAAATATAACAATAATCTACATTATAGGTGCCCACATGGTTAGTTCATTTTTAAGATGTTGCTTCAACCACTTATAATCTTCAATTGTATTTGAATACAAACTCTGTGATTAAATATTCCTAAACATTGTTCTCTACCCACTTTACAACTGATGCCTGTACTTTCTGTTTCCAGTAGATATTAGCTTGAATTTGTTCTTGACTTTGTTGAACTGCTTGCTTTCCAGATCCAACATCTTTGGATTCAAAGAAACTTTTCACCTACAAACAGGAAAACATCTTCAATGTTACAGCATCCATATTTCAAAATTACTTTAAAAAAATCTAAATTTATATTTTTTTCATGAAGGTGATATATGGGATGTTGCAGATAACATATAAGGACACAGAATTTGAAAACAACAACATTTATCTATGAATATAAAAGCCTTGAAAATTTCAAGCTTATGTTTACCTTTATCAATTACTGGTACTAGTACCTAACACTTGAATTAACCCTTTCAAAATCAGAGTGAGTGACTAATATCCCTTTATTTTTGTCTTCTCACAGTGGAGGTATTTAACAAAGATGCATATAACCAAAACAAAACTTACTAAACAATATATATACTTTCAGTTTTAGAACATCACATAATTTCATTTAGTTTTTCTATCACAGTTTTTATGTGAAGAAATTTCCAAAATGTTATTGCAAGAGACTTTTTTTTTTTATAAAAGTATTCAAAAGTCTCCCTTTCATTAAAATTTGTACTTTTTTTATTGTTCATCTGCTGAAATTTTTATCAAGACACACTGTAATGTTTTGTGGCCAAAACAACCTGCAGGATACACTGTGTGTTATTAACAGGAGTGATAGTTTAGCAATTTTCCACTTTCTGTAGCTCAAACTGTGGTAATCCAAACTGTCACATATTTTCCATGAATGTGTTGTACAGGACTCTTACTTCACATACCAAATTTCAAGGCAATCCATTAAGAAATACATGAGATATAAAATTTCCAATTTTGATTATATCCCGGAGTTCTTCTCACCAAAAGTACGGAAACTGTATTTAATAGAAAAGCATAATTAACTTTTATGGAGTTTTTTTTCAAATTTGGTACAGTGATAGATCTTTAGAGCCTAAAATTAGATGTAAAATTTGACCAAAATGTTTGCACACGCCTATGCAAAAAGTCATGTGAGCTAATGGTCTGAAATTTTTACTGCAACTTCATCTAAGAGAAAAAGTGGACCATTTTTAGTTTTTTTGTTATTTGGATTAAAGGCAACTGATTTAAAGGGTGAAAGGATGTGCAGATATTGTATTGGTTAGACCAAGCAAACTAGATTAAGAGTTTCTAGCTCAAATTGTCAAAAGAATCATATGGCTGGACAGTTATTATTCATTGCCAACTATTAAACAAAAATTTGCTAAATTTTACAAAATTCTCTTAAATAATGAGTGTTTAGCATCACATGATATTAGCTTAAGTAATTATCGTAAATAGTGATGCTTGATACGGCTGTACCAAGTGCATGCAGGTGATGACAAGAAACTGTTAATCTAGATTCCATGGTGTGACTATAAAGGAAGTTATTAACACTATTTTAAATAGGAAAACTATCGCCATATATTTTAAAGAATCTGGTTGGCTCTGTAAAGTATAGGTCTGTTCCAAATAGTGAGGTTGTAATCCTAAAGCTAAAGTTGAGTACTATCAAGTGTCACTTTCTTACTGCTGTGGTTTGTTGGTACGTACTGGCGGAAAGTCATGATATCTAATCAAAAACTCCTCAGGTGTGAAAAAAAAGGTGTGGCCAAAAATGGATTGAGTGTGCAACTTAAAGGAATGAAACCAAAATTGGCAGTCAAACTGGTAGCTACACTTATAGCATTGATAAGACTTTTACAGCAAATATTCATTGATTAGTTAGCTAGGCCACATATTTTGTTTTATCCACCATCATGCTCCAAGTTGAACAAAAAATGTGGCCTAGCTAACTAATGAATTAATATTTGCTGTAAAATTCTTATCAATGCTATATGTGTAGCTACCAGTTTGGCTAGTAATTTTGAATTTATTCCATTAAGTTACATGCTCAATCCTTTTTTGGCCACACCTTTTTCTCCCCACCTAAGGTATTTTTGATTAGACTTTATACATCCAGTCAGTTTCAACTTGACTAATTTTCATTAAACTATTTCCTCATGTTGCTGATTGCAGTAATCACCACTTCTGGCTATAAATAGTACAAAACCTACAGGAACTGATCTTTTAAAATGGTGTCAGAATAGGTAACAATGTACTTGGTTTTCAATTAATTATATGTTCTTTTATTTTGTGTATTGTTTAAACATGAGAAACTTTAACAATAGTATTCAATAAATAATGATTTGAGTCCCAAAAATATTTTGCAATAACTGCTGTATTCTCTAAAACCTAACAAGTCTTACCTGATGTCTTATCACAGGAGAAAATTGCCATAACTTTCAAACAAATGTAATTTAATACAAGACCATTTTCAGCAATAAAAAAGAACAGCTAAGGAAAGTATAAAAAATTCCCAAATCTATGGTCTATTTTCAAGTCTTCTGAGCTTCAACCTAAATTCCACTGTTCTTCTCTATGTAAGTTTCATCTAATCACTTTCTTTAAAACCATAAATTACTTCCCAAAACACTTTATTCACTCTACACTGACACAGTCAGTTTGGAATCTGCTCTCTCCAATGGCACTTAAACTTTGCCTGTAGCTATTCCAGCCTTTTAACTTCAAAGCATGTGATGCACATGGAGGCATGTAATAATATATCTTCAGACAGAAAAGGAAAATCAGAAGAAAGATACAAGACTTGTTACTTGTATTTTCAAGAGATGATAGTTTCTCAGCAAATAAAAACATGTGCTTTGTAATGGGAAAAAGTAACTTCAACACGAGTTATCAAAGTCTGTTGTTTACTGATGGGATTCCGTGAAGCTGTGCATAAATGCAAATCTGAACACTTTTTAAGTTTTTCTTTGCAAGTTATACTAAATAAATGTAATAAAATGACAAAATATCATTTCTAAAATACCGTTTAGTAAAAAATTGTTGAAATAAAGTTATAATTATTATTACTTAACTTTTGAAATGTGATATGTAGGTGTGCATTCGACATCTGAAAGATGTTTACTGATATTAATAGGGTTTTATGGCTCTATAAAACAGTTTATAATTTTCACAATCAGATTCTACTCATAACAAATTTGATATGTAAAGAAATGTTAATTGCTTCATTACTTTCAGTTTCAAAACACTTGAATGTTTTTTCATTAATACAGAAACTCTGCATTTTTTATATTCAATGTTAAATCACACTCACAAAATATCTTAACCTTATTCAAAGTTAGAAAAGGTATGTGCATGCATACATATACCTAAATATTGATGGTGAAAATGAATAGACATCTTATGTTAAGATTGTTCACTTCAAAGAGCAGTTTTCTATATGTTCAACTCAAAGCAACTAATTTCAGCTTTTCATAAAATATTTTTCATTCTTGTCAAATTCATTAATAATTACAAATTTATACAATGAATTTCAAAGTACAAGGTGATATTGGGTACAAAATAAAAAAAGTGCATATACAGAAAACTTGTATTCACATGTTGATGAATCATTGCAACACTATTCAAAACTTACCTGATCACAGTCAAATTGAGATGTAAGGTGTGAAGACACTTCAAGAATAGCTTTTATACTTATAATATCTAGATAAATCATAACAGCACTATTCAACTTACCTGATCACAGTCGCACTGAGAACTAAGGTGTAAAGCCACAAGAATAAGGTAACAACACTATTCAACTTACCTGATCACAGTTGCACTGAGAACTAAGATTTATCTAGATATTGTAAGTATAAAACTTATTCTTGTGACTTTACACCAAACCAACTCTAGTCAAAACTTACTTGATCAAAGCCAAACTGAGAAGTAAGATATGAAGCCACATCAAGAATAAATTTTATACCTACAATTTCTATATAAATCACAACAATCCTAGTCAAAACATACCTGGTCATAGTCAAACTGAGAAGTAAGGTGTGAAGTCACATCAAGAATAACTTTTCCAATTCCAAAGGATCCACTACCAATCCTTCAATACAAAAAACTAATTAGGGTACTTTGAAAAACAGATAGATGAAAAATAATCTGTTACATGTTAAGAACATCAGTTTTGAAAATACCTCCTCTACATTTGTGACTTTTAAAGATAGTATAATTCATATGTACAACACAAAATATATTCACGTCATTATTTTCTAGCTCACAAAGCAATACACTAAATTTTAAGACAAAATCTACTCACAATTAATTGAAAAAATATTTTTTAGAGTAGGATTATTCCTATTACACAAAAGGATGACACTTATTAACCCTTTAATTAAACATAATATTAAAAAATCAATACTGACTATCAACAGTGTTTATGACAATGAAATGCTACATGTTTGACTATTCAGAATAACTATAACATTACTTCATTAGCTAAGTTACATTAGTTTCTGCTAATTACATTAATGTTCATATCTATTATCATTCTTACTTTATTCTCTAAATCTTATTATTAACGTGAGCTTTCTCTAATCTTATTGTGTATACACACAGGGGTGTGGAATTTATATCTCCCAATGTCTGGAACAAGATCTGTCTGAGAAGTTTTACCATGATGCATTGCCTATTGGACAAGTACTGGTTTTTCATATTGTTCATTCTACCACTAGAAGAACATTTCAGATAGATTTTAAGGGAGTGAAACAAGTTCCTGAAAATTCTGAACTGTGGAAGACACAAACATTTTAAAATGTATACTTCTAAACCTCAAACCAAACTACGGAAACACAGATAAATACATATATCTCTTTAATTCACGAACAATCATATTTAAATTAATGAAAAACATTATTTCATTGTTTTGTCTATAGCAGGAACCCATTTAAGGTTGACTGCCAGCTCTAAGAAGAACATATAATATAATAAAAATTGCAAAATGCATTAAATTGTTATATAGAGAGATAGATGGGTATAAATACTAAACACATTTTAGTTCATGGAAGCAATAATTTGTAAGTAAACCATGAATTTTTTTTTATCAGTTTATGTGTTGGATGTTCTTCATGATGTGCTGTAAAATCCTATAAATAAATGTCATAAGCTGTAAAATATAAAAATTAATACATATGAAGAGCTTAGGTACAAAACATGCTCCACACAATTGTGTTTACTGTTAAGTAAAAGCAAAATCCTAAAAGCTGTAATCTATTTTTTGCTTGTTTTTTGAGAGACAAGGGTCAGTCAAAGTCAGATTATATTAGTTTTCTTTGGGTTATGCTATAGTTAGCCTGTTAATATTTTCACTATTTATTTTACAACTCTATGATGAGGAACCCACTTTGAGACTAATAATGCTTGGAGATGGCTTCAATGGGTAATGAAGAAAAACTTTAATACAAGTTTAGCATAACAGCAAATGTACAACGTTTTGACAAGGTTTCGTCATCGTTCATTACCCATTCAAGCCATCTCCAAGCATTATTGTACAACTCTGCTGTATACCTAATTTGTTATTAATTAATTCTTTACATTCATAAACATTAGTTTTCATTATCTGTATCTGCCTGCTACCTGACTTTATAGATGAACAATAATGTGTTGTAGTAGTTTATCTCAGATGTCAAGCTCCTATAAAGTTACACACTGTTGAAACACACACATATATACAAAAAGGGAGCTTAACTCTCTCGACACGATTTTGGTGGAATCAACCCACCTCATAACCACTTTTGTACTCTTTATAGTTTACATACTATAACTTTTAATACACTTGGTCTATTTTCACAAAAGTTGCTAGACTTTTCGTTGTCAGGTTTTTACATATGTGTGGGTAGGATTCTTTACTGTAGGTGTCTGTGACTTGTTGGCAATACATTTCAACAATAAAAGGAAAGCACACAATTCACTTGTTTTAAAATAATATATTGAAAACAAGTCAAACGTATATACAAATGTTCATTACACAATTAACTTCATCTAAGTTCATTGACGTGTTTCCCGTGGGAATCAAGCTTGAACTCAAAGCAAAATTGACAATTCTCTTTACAGAAAACAACGTAACATAATACATCATTTGATAAATGAAAACCTTGGTTTTCTATTGGTTATAAATATTATAGTACTGGATGTATAAGAGAACTATTGGCAGATTCTGAAAAAGAGGATGCAACAGTGTCAGGTTTTAAGTACATGTGGGCTGCGATTCTTCTACAGTAGGTGTCTGTGACTTGTTGGCAATAAATTCACAGCACACAATCCACTTGTTTTAAAACAATATATTCAAACTAAGTCAAACATATTTACAAAAATTCTTTACACTATATGAAATCACAGTTTTATCTAAAACTATAAGTAGTTCCCTTTTCTTGTCAAAGGTCCACTCAGGTTGATTCAAATACTTTAGATTCCAATTGACAATACAAATTATTTTTCTCTACTTTGTTTCTCAGTGTACATCTGCAATATATTCACTTATGTTACTCCATAGGTTACCACAGTTGTATCTTGAACTTTAAATAATTCTTTCTTTTTCAGCAAAGTCCACACAGACAGGTTCAATTACTTTAGAACACCCTTTGAAAAGCAAATTATTATTCTTATCTCCATTAAACTGTGAAACCCACTTTAAAATATCGCCTGTTATGGCTAATCACTCACACCCCGGCTAACTTCACATTTTCTTTTTTATGACTGAACTTTACTTGCTTGGCTTAACTTCACTTCATTTAACTTGCTTGGCCACCTATATATATATATACCTTGCACAATTGAGGCCTAGAATTTTCTATAAACTATGCGAGTGATGGTATAATGTAACAACATTCAGTTGAGGTAATGAGAAAAACACTGAAGATTCGAGTAATGTGACATTAACAATATTACTAAAGCCTAGACAACAATGTAATTGCAAACACAAGGTATGATTAGTACAAAGTTATGTAACAAAACTTGTCACAACCAACACTTTTAGAACAATCAATCTTCAACACTGCTGTCATCAAAACTAAACAATCAATAAATATTAAATCACAAAATAAACTAAATAATAACGCTTACACTAAACAGTCTTACATATCCAACAGACAGGTGGGAGTGGCAGGAGGGGTCTGATTTTCTATTTGATGACTCTGTAACCAAATAAGATTGAAGGCTATAAAAATTATGCATTGCCTGAGCAATGACGATATTGTAAGAAATTTGCAATAAATTTTGTACTTCTTGGAGGAGTGGTAAGTAAATTAGAGAAGACAGGATGCCTAAAGAGCAAATGTCACAATTCTCACACAAGACTTGTTTTAAATATTGCCTTCTAAAAGGAAAAACTTAAAACTTATATATTACTATTGTGGATTATCTGCTACATTTGTATGCTATATTTATTGGTATACCATGAAAAGAAAGTGTTTTAATTAAATTTTGAGTGTGATAAACTAAAACCTCGTGACGTGTGTAGAGACGAGAGGGTCAAGGAAGTAATTTAGTCTGGACAAAGGACAAATATACGTATCTAACACACTATATATATCACTGAAAGAGACAGTCATGTTTCCAAGCATTCTGATAACACTGACATTTTTTCAAATATCCCCAAGTTTTTGTGACTTCCGTGAGCATATACCCAAAATCTATAGTAAAATGAAGGAGTTAATAGGCTTCCATTAGTCACAAGACATGTTTAGGGAGTATTATATTAACTTTTGAGTATACTGATGTCAAGGTTTTCAAGGAACATGAAATCTATGCCAGTAACACGAAAATCAACTTCAAAATAAAGATTTAAAAATAATATTCATACTACCTAAACATGGTAGTAATGGTCTATCCTTACATCTGCTCTGTCACTAAGGGGTTGCTCATGATCAACATTTAATACAACAAGTGTACATAGAGTGGTCTTTTTCTTACACACTTCACTACAACAGTCCAAAAATGTTAAGAGTTTAAAAAATAACTACCTGCCGCTTACTTGGAGTTCCCTCTGAATTCTTTTATCGTTATTTGTTGTGGACTTTCTATTCAAAGATAATAAAGTTCTATGAAGTATATCACTTCATTATTTTTCTAGCCATCCTGTTAAGTTTGCCTTTCTTTATTCTTTGTAGTTGGCACAAGAAAGTAAACCACTAGCATTCATGTGTTCTGTAAGCAAGTTATAGTTTGTCCTTATTTATTCCTTGTAGTTGCCACAAGAAAGTAAACCACTAGCATTCATGTGTTCTGTAAGCAAGTTACAGTTTGTCTTTCTTTATTCCTTGTAGTTGCCACAAGAAAGTAAACCACTAGCATTCATGTGTTCTGTAAGCAAGTTATAGTTTGTCTTTCTTTATTCCTTGTAGTTGCCACAAGAAAGTAAACCACTAGCATTCATGTGTTCTGTAAGCAAGTTACAGTTTGTCTTTCTTTATTCCTTGTAGTTGCCACAAGAAAGTAAACCACTAGCATTCATGTGTTCTGTAAGCAAGTTATAGTTTTTCTTTCCCTAATGTTACTTTCATTAACAGTGTTGGTAAGAATGTTTAACATATTTTTAATATAAAAATAATTTTTCATTGTTAGCTTAGTGTGTGAATGTAGGATTAGCCTAAATCTTCTAATCTGGTTGAACTTCAAGGATTATGGATTATGGTAAAAAAATATTGCTAACTGTAAGGGTACCCAACTGATGAAACAATGCACACTAATCATTATAAATAAGTGTAAGAACATTATATTAAATTAGCAATTTTCATTACTGGATTGATCTTTAGTTCTGATTTATGTAGGTAGCTTGCTTTGATCAGTAGTTAATATCAAGTAGTGCATATAATATGAAAGTACAACATTAGGATAACATCTGCTTAAGCTATCAGAATAATTACTGTTGTGAATGGTTCATCTCTTGACATATAAACATTAAATTTTACAAAATGGGCTTGGTAGAAATTAGAAAAATGTAATCCAATTTTCATGAAAGCACAAAGCAATCTATGTAAACATTCAATGATTAGAAGATAATAACAATTCAATAAGTTTGCTCAATATCATTCAAGCAAGAGTATTGCAAATACAGCACAAATATAGATTTTTTTAAACACACAACAACATTTAAGGGTTTTTAAGCAAAAATATTAAAATATCTAAATGTAACTACAGGTTTGACCATCAGAAATTTGACATAGTTTCAGATGTAATTAATTCCTAGTTCTATAAGTCTGACCACAATTGAAGAAGCAGTAAAAAAGCCTTTTGATCAAACTCTTTCTTATATTACACTAATGCTGAAGTAAGAATCAACTTTATGCTGAGTACACATTTAGCAAGATGTTGGAGGTTAAGATTTTTGTAATAATTCTGGGTATTTAATACATATAAATTATTCATACCACTGCCAGACTGATTTTAACCCTATTGACATGGGTTACAGCCATGCCATCACGTTTGTTGACTTGCATTCAAAATTTTATTCAACTACTATTTTAAGAAATTAACTAATGTATAATACTACAGTTTGGATTATACATTAGTTAATTTCTTAATTTAATTGTAAGTACTAAAAAAAACCACCTAAATATCGATTTTTTGTGTCACGTGGTATGTTGAATGCAACATTGGTTCAAAATTAGATGTTTGTGATGTTCAAATACAAAGTCTATAGTTTCTTATGAATTAGGAACTCAAATTAGAGATAATGACAAACTATAAGATAAGAACCTCCTATCATTTCTTTTTACTGACTCAAACACAGTGGCCACGCCCACCTCTTTCTATTGTTAGAAACATTTGCTTAGGTACACCTACTTCTGTCTATGACATGTGAATAACCAATCAAGAACTCAGAATGTCCTCTTCGTGGCTTTCTCAGCCATTTTGAAATAAACAGATATGAAACTCTTTCTTTTTATACAAGATTCCAAGCAGAAAGTAAAACTTTAGTAAGCTCAAAATTTAATATTTTTTTAGACACAAATACAGCTTAGTTACTAAGCTTGATAAATTATTGTAAAATGCTGTATTGATTATAGTAATTAATGATTTTTGGTTATTTCAAAATGTGTATATATATATATATATATATATATATATAACCTAAAAAAAACTATTTCATTTCGATTCCTCCACGTGCAAAATTTGATAAGGCTTAGCAACCTACGGCAAGCAGCGAATGAGTACAAAGTTCATAAGTAGAAGAGATAATTGTTTGCTATACTTCTTTATTTACTGTTCTATGTTTTAAAACAGAGCCAAGACAAGTCACTTTAAAGGCCAGTTTTATATTTTTGGATATGGTAACATGAGTGCACATGTACCATGTCATGGCAACTTCTCTAATGTTAGCCCGGCATGGCTGAAAAGGTCAATATATTAAAAATAATAAATATACATAAATGTATAATGTTACGATATTTAAGCTATTTATACTGAACGTTTGTGTTTTTGTGTTATAATCTGTAGTCATTCTAGAATGAAAAAAGCACAATTTATATTTATTTCCTAATTTTTTATGGTGATTACAAGTTCATTCAAATCAACCAAACCCGTACATAGATTTGATAGTGAAAATAACAGATATAAAGTTTTTTCTTAAAAAAACGTTTGGTAATTATCTGAAGGTTATAAAGATTTTGCACGTGAAATTTGAAAACTTTTCTGATGCATAAAAGTATTTTTTTCTCTTAAAATCAAAATTACTTTGCATATTGGATAGTAAACATTCCAAAAGAAAAAAGGCATGAGAAAAACATAACTAAAAAAATCTTAAAACTTAACAAAAAAAATCTGATATTTTGTGTACGAAAGCCTTGTAATTTTTACTGGTAATCTGGAAACTTTTGTAAGATATGTTTAGCAATTTAAGTTATAGCATGAAAACTATAACAAGCACAAAATGGTTATGAGGTCAGTCCCTAAGACTGAGCCCATGCTGAAAGAGTTAAGTAACATTGATTGTTTATCTTTCTCAACAAATACTTAAGATTAGTTGTGTATTTCTACACACTATTGTATCTGAATAAAGTACACGAACTTTTTAACCAAGAATTTCATTTTGAAGCTTAAATGTAAATTTTTTCTTAAGTAATTCAAATGGAAGGTTATGGGTAACACCAAACATTGCATCTCTACCCAAAAGCAATATTTGGGCCAAGTCTCAGTAATCTGGAAAAACTCTGGCTGACCCTGAAGAACAACTATAGTAGTTGATAAAGATTCTAATGGGTTGATAGCAACATATACCTCAGTAAAACCATGAAAGTACAAGAATGATAGCAGATGGGAAATTAGATACATAAATAAAAAAGCTTGAAGCATAATCCTAGTATTTCTCTAGCTTAAGGAAGTGTGTTGACATCAGGAGAATATCTCAGTTAATGCATCTCAACATCTTAATCTGGCCTATTGTACCATATAAATACAATCCCTGAACATTCAAAAAGCTAGCATGCTAGAAATTGAAGTGGTATTATTACAGGCAAAACTGCTAAATTTCATACAGAGAGTTTAGAACCAAAAACTCAGTTTTTCTTAAGAATAAAGTTGAGCATCATTTCCATACTAAAGTAAAGATAATTTTCATTAATTTAAATATGATTGTTCGTGAATTAAAGATATATGTATTTATCTGTGTTTTCGTAGTTTGGTTTGAGGTTTAGAAGTATACATTTTAAAATGTTTGTGTCTTCCACAGTTCAGAATTTTCAGGAACTTGTTTCACTCCCTTAAAATCTATCTGAAATGTTCTTCTAGTGGTAGAATGAACAATATGAAAAAACCAGTACTTGTCCAATAGGCAATGCATTATGGTAAAACTTGTTTTTTCTCAGACAGATCTTGTATACATTTCAATGCAAGTCTACAGCAAAAAAAATTATATTTGCTTCAATGATAAATTAAACCTTTTCACCTGTCAATGGTTTATGTACATATAAATAATGGCTTATGATTACACTGACTTTGAAAAAAAAGAAAAGAAAAAAAAAGAATAAATGACAAACCTTTCAAATATTTTGTCCCAGTTGCTGTACAAAAAACGCCATGTAAGATATTGAAAGGCAGGATGTTTCGCAGCATTGCTAATGATTGTTGCCGTATCTTGAGCACGAACTTTACTAGAATCCAAGGAATACTTCAAGTATCTATGTGTTGAAAAAATTAACCTTTAACATATAACCATTTAAAATACCTGAAAAATAATTTATTATAACTATAATGTAATCAAGGAAGAGTATATGCAGAAAAACTTGTTGGTAAAATCTAGTTTTTCCTAGATTACAGCTATATTCAGTCAAAGAGAGAGTGGAGGAGAAGATAAGTTCTTAGTTCTCACTGCTACTATTTCTTGTATGATAGTAATGCTAAAAGTCAAAACCCAAAGTATATTTTATTTCATAATAACACAGTAATTCCTTTTTATACCTAATATAGCATCATTTGAAATAAATATTCAATAATCTATTATATAAGCTGGTTGGCTTTCTGTAGGAATAAAAATGTAAAAGGTATTGTTTTACATCTAATCCAAATTCATGTCAAAAATTTGAATCAATCTATACCTTTTAGTTTTTAGAAATAGAAGAAAAAAATACAACATAAAATTCTGGTTTCAGCCACATAATACAGCTAGCTAATACACCCAACAATTATTTACTGAGCCAGGTGGTTTTGTATCTGAGGTTTCATATAAACATGCATTTAACAAGCAAAGTATGAAAATCAGTAGAATAAATCACCACTCACAAGAGCAGAAAAATTTTCTATGGTAATAATCTACTGTTAGAAAACTCACTGAAATAGTCGCAGAAAACCATGTAGAGACAAAGTACAACAGCGATCTCAAGAAACAATTTTCTAAATAATACACATTAGTTAAACACTGGATTTTTTCATTTGTGGAAGGACTTAGAGAAATTATTCAGGGCAAAAAAAGTAAGGTGTTTGAATAAATTTTAAAACTACCCTATGACATACTCAATATTGCATTCATTACTATTGTCCTAGCAATTTTTCCATAGTGGCATATAAAACTATAATGAATCAGAAATACTTGAAAAGTTTCTTTGGTGTACAAAACTTGAAGATAGCTTTCATATGCTTTTATATTCTTTTCTTTCACACTCTTAGTTCTTATGGATGTGGGTACATGTTGTTTAATTCTATCCAGCAATCTTTGTGAAGTGCGACCTATGTACCGACATTCTCAGTGGCACGATACCTACCACACAGAAAAGTATGGTTATTTATGAATTCTAGTGCCACTCTGAATGTCGGTACATAGGTCGCACTTCACAAAGATTGCAGTACAGAATTAAACAACATGTACCTACATCCATAAGAACTACGAGTGAAAGAAAAGAATTTCAACCAACAATTGATCCAGTTATCAACGCTATTTTCAAGTTTTGAACAACTCGACTTTCAAGATCTACGTATCTACATGTGCCGATGTTTCCATATATAAAAGCTATCTATAATCAATTAATAATAATAAAGCTGGAGACATAGCTACAAATATAAACATTGTTTACTCTAATAAAATGAAGCATTTCTGACTAGTATAATGGTACTTAAATGGTTTCTACATTTCTGTGATACTTGAATAGCTTAAAAGAGCTTATATTGGTAGCAAAGAAGAATTTAGAAAATTCTAGAGGGTGGAAATCTCGACTTTCAAGAATCCACTCAAAAATAGCCCTACAACCTTCACAGGAATTTGTTTAGTAGCTGTTCACAGATTTTGGCACTGTATACCTAGCCATTTTTGCTGTAGGTTTTGGTGCTTGGATGGCTTTGAAGAGAAACTTGGCCAGTAGTGATGAAAAAACTGATAAAATCTCTCATTCTCTTTCAAGAATCAACATAAAATTATTCCTATGTCCTGTGCAAGTTTTTTAGTAGGTTTGCCTAGGTTTGAATAAAATACTTATAGCCATTTTTACTGTAGGCTTGTGAAACAAGAATAATATGAATAACAAATGGATGAATTTTGTCTAACAATTGGAAAATCAACTTTTTTGCTGCTATCAATATTTTAGCAGCCTTGGCTATTGGTACAGAAGGCTTTGAGTGTTGTTTCAAGAACAAGCCTGCTTTTTAAAATGGTTTTTGCCTGTATGTTCTATTAGAATGTTTATGAAGTTCCTGGGTGAACCCTATTATGAACCACTATTGTGGTTCATGATTACTGGACCTTTTAGAAATGTAGGCAATGGTAAAATCAAGGAAAACAAATGAATACATTTGAACAAGGTATGGTCTAATACAGTTTTGTACGAGCACAAATTTGAGATGATGAACATATTCCTCTATGGCATGATGGGTAATGCAACAGGATCTTACTGTTTTACATGCCCTTCTCAAGTCATTACACATGAACCAAATGTTAGAAACAGAAGTGAGAAATGTCAAATTTTAAAATGAGTTTTCTTTATGTTTGTGCTTATTTCTTAAATGACAAAGTTAAAATAGTAATGTCTTACGTCATTAGCTGTCTAGTTTTTGTTGTCACACCAAGAGCACTCAAAATCAGTTCTTTCTCTGAAGGTGTAGTGGATTTCTGGTAACAATTCCACAAATACTGCCACTCTTCAGTACCTCCTTGTGTGATTCCAGCAAAGTACACTGGGCTTCGGAGGTTCGGAGGAATCCTGCATAAGCAAAACAGCCACAATACTTATTAATAAGGCAAGATATACTACATTAATGGTGATGGTGGTTTATAAGCAAATTTTAAATATTAGCTAATGATGATACAACAATGTTGTAAAAACAATATAACAAATATAATCTTTCAAAATTATCTTATAATCTGACTTCAAAACACTGCCTATTTTATTGTTCTTACAACTTGAACATTTACAAAACTCTCATGCTACATTTCAAAAACTTCCTATAAACTGTATATCAGAATATTTAACCAAGTTTTCAAAACATCTTTAAATGTAGCCTTGTGAACTGAATTATTAAAGTTATAAGCAGAACAACATCTCTCAATCTTTTAAATCTATTAAATTTGACTATAAAATGAACTAGTTTTGTTTTTAGCAAATATATATGTTTCACAAAATGCACTACATCTATACACTAAGAAATAATTGAACATTGTTTATGATAAAAAATATATTACAGAATCTTACATCTTTATTGAAATGGTTTCACACTGTTAAAAAATTAAAGTAAATAAATCTCTTAATGTAGCATATACCCTTCACACAATGTTATCTTGGTTTTAGCCTTTTTATCAGAAAAAACATCTTCATACTATGCTTTTTGTACAAAAATATATTGAAATTGACATATTTTGGCACATGTGTAACTTTACCACTGTGGCTAACTTGTATACTATAATAATAAAGAAATACAAAAGAAATGTCTTATGTTTGTTTTGTTTTGGAATTTTGCGCAAAGCTACACGAGGGCTATCTGCGCTAGCCGTCCCTAATTTAGCAGTGTAAGACTAGAGGGAAGGCAGCTAGTCATCACCT
>NW_013667978.1:148614-152307 GCF_000517525.1 Limulus polyphemus | reverse complement strand
ATTTGATAAAAACTAAGACTCTTATCAACTTTACCTTTGTACCCAATACAGATACACTAATAATGCATATTTATGCCAATTCTGAAGTCTATAGCATTAACAGATCTGAAGTTACGAGTTACAAACCACTATGAGAATATCAATTTTCAGATTTTGAGAAAAACATGTTTGAAAATTTGGTGTAAATTTGTCAGTTTAAGGGTCTTTGTCTAGGTGAAAAAAAAAAAAAGGTATACCACATCCTGCAAATTGTGAAACTTGCACCTTTAAGGATTCAAAATATGAAAAAAATAAATTGTGATATTTTTTGCCATTTAAAGGGTATATGCTACCTTAAGTCACTGAAAATTACATCTGTGCTAGTCTAGTCTAAAGCATCATCCATATGTATTTGCAATTTCTTTGCTTAAATACAACCTTTAAATAACTGGCCAATAAATTTATGTACATGGGATTAACTAGGGAGATGAGTCTTGAAAATGATTAAGTGATTCTAATTGTTGAACACATACATCATTTTTCTGTCTTGTAACAATGTACCTTTTCTCAGATTGAAGCACATTAAATTATGAAAGATTTAATCACTGTTATTTAAAAAAATATTTTATAAACAATTGTAAAGCACCATTTAAAAACTGAGAGGTATTTTCTAAATTACTTAGTGCATTAGACATTTTATGTTATGGGTTGGCTTTGTTTTAACATTCTTATTTTTTGCAAAAATCTGTTTTTTTAACTTCCTAGACTACAAAATAGTTGGAATTGGCTATAACACCATTTGCTCTTGGCTTTCTTGCTTAAAATTTAAAAAATTAACCAAGCAGGACAGTGGGGGAAAAGAAATCTAGGACCTTTCCACAAACAAACTACTACTTCAAATAATGCAATTTAGTGATTTTGATAGAAATGTGGACACGAAAATTAAACTAATATTTTTTATTATATTTTTAGAAAAACTTCAGAACAGCTGTACAAAATGTTCTACCAATAACAGTAAAGCTGGATGAAGTAAGAAAAACACTTATTCAAGTAGAAGAAAAATAAACAATGAAAATTCCATTGAACAGAAGTTCTAAATGACTCCATATTACTGTACAATGCACAATAAATTTTTCATCATTCACAATCCCCAAAATATATTTTAATTTTTCTCACATTCAGCTTAATAACAAGTGATCCACCCTTATGTCCTTCTCCATATACTGCATTTTGACCAGAGCTAAAAACCCCTGTAGCATGTAACCAAACCAAATAATATTTAATGAACATATTATTTCAATTTGCCAATAGTACAAGTCAACATGTATCTGACCGGTCCATGAACATACATCATGACAAATCTCCAAATTTAAAAACTAAGGCAAAGATACTAATTTATATTGTTACTAAGATCACTCTCATATTTTTGAATTCATTAACAATGTTGTATATCTCCTGGTTTTTCCACACAATTCCATTCCCTTTATTTTTAGTTTAATGCTGCAATTCCATCTAACAAAAAACTTTTCAAAAAAATGGAAATCTTTATATTTCATGTTGTATTCAGCCTGTAAGTTTCTTGTGTGATAATACATTTCAAGTTTAAATTATATTTAAAGCAATAATTGTTCTTGATTATTTTATTTTATCATACAGGGTATGATGATTACAAGTAAAATCATAAGCCAGATTTCAAGAATTTTTTTTAGTTTTAAATCTGAAAGAAAAAAATTAAGATCACAAACATTAAAAAAAATATTAATAACACACATCACAATACCGTATTTACAGTTCTCACTGTCCCTTTAAAACAAAAGATTGTTCCCAAGTTATTTAGTAACAAGGCTCAAAATATCATATAAAATATCCTGGCCCAGATTGATCATTATAAATAATTATTTATAGTAACCTAATCTGGTACAAGTTGACTAGCTGTCTTTAGTGGCAAATATTTTATCATTAAAAACATGGCAGTTAGGATTATGACACTCATTCCATTATACTCTTGCCATTTGAACTTGCATTTCTCTCTCTCTTTATTAACAAATTTTAAGTAAAAACTGATGAAGAACGTATGCTAGAACCATTGTTAATTATTTCCAAAGTATTTAAATTGAAAAGGGAATTTTGACAATTCTAAAATGCCCATATTATTTATCCTATCAACATTTTTATGAACTTAAATTTCCCCAAAATGAGTCTTGAGCTTATTTTAATGCTAACAATATCATTCCAACAATGTTCATATGAAACCTGTTCACCTTCTGGTGGAGGTACATAGTTAAAAGCCTGTTACTGATTGGTGTTGCTAAATCAGCAATTTCCCATTTTATGAGTAACATTCTCTAGAGTGATTTTTGCTAAAATGAGATAAACATATTAATATAGCTTGTTATCAATAATAACAGGGGATGCAGGAGAGATTAGGTTAGACTTTCATGGACCACCAGATAAATTTGATTTTCCAGGGTTTCTAGAACTGAAAACTTTGTTTATTTACAAAATTTCATGACATTTCAGGATTTTCATAACCTATGCAAACCCTGACCAAATTATGGAAATATTTTTGAATAACATTCTCTTTCCTTTAAATGTTAAAATAAACAAAATTTTGTTATCTTTCAAAAACAAAGAAACAAACTTAACTTAAAAGTTTTGAAAAGAAATGGGTTTTCTTTTCCATACACTGGAATGAGTAAATTGTGGTAGATGAAGAACTGTACTTGCTGTTAATCTTCTTAAATGATTCCATGATAGGTTATGTGCAAGTTGTACTGGTTTTGAGAAAGTTGAAAAACTGAGAAATTCAATGGATATCACTTATCCACCCTATACATGCTCCTAACTTAACTCCCTATGATTTTAAAGCAGCTGTATGTAATTGGATTTTGTATCACTGCAAACTGGTAAGATGAAGTTCACAGCACTCTGAAGGAACTACATCATATTAACTCCACCTTTGGTGAGAAATAGTGATAAATCATCCACATCCTCAACACTTTTAGCGTATATATATGTTGTTTTAATCTGACAAGGTTAGCCTAAAGGAAACAGAATCTATTTTCTTCCTAAATACCCTTTTTATATATTACATAACTGTACAATTGATACACACACATATATATATATTTATTTAAATTTACATTTAAAAAAAAGTAGAAATGCATTGTATCATAATATATGAATATAATTTAGAAGTTACAGATTGAAACAATGATACCTAGAGTAATAAACAGAAGTGTATGCATGCTAAAATGTTATCAAACATGTACCATATTCCAAATGTTCTTTTTAATGTCAAAATACACTCAACATCTTCTAGTGTAAGAAACAAAATAGTACATTAAAGTCTACTAAAGTAACTTAGCAACTTTTCCAACACCTCTATAACAGTCAGTGACAAGAAGTATGAATGAAACAACATGGGAACATCTCAAGACATTTTCTACAATGTCCCAAATGATCGATATATTCTTTAGCCTTGTACCTACTCCTTCAAGAGAATGTTACATTTATTTATCAGGCACATTAGCAATAACACTAGTAAGAAATAACTATAGTGAAAGAATGGAGAATACTAAAACTTATATTTTGTAAGTCAGTTGACCATAATTGTTCAAGATAAATTTACTAATTAATTTTCCACTTGCATCCATTTAGTTTGTTCATATATATTTCTCTAAAACATAAATTTAGTAATTATCGTAATAACTT
>NW_013667978.1:138214-147614 GCF_000517525.1 Limulus polyphemus | reverse complement strand
GGTGCTAATTAATTGCTCTATATGTACAACTAGAAACGAAACAAAAAAAAACTAGGTTTAGAAGTAGTTTGTTCATATATATTTCTCAAAACATAAATTTAGTAATTATAAAGTAATTTATTTTTAATTAAATGTAAATGCAAAAATAAATTAATGTATCATTCCTGCAAAAATAAAAAAAGAAGGAAAATTATTCAATTTAACCTTTTCCTGACAGGATAGATGTTACCGATATTCCTTGATTTTTTTACTTCTCACATTTGAAATCTTAACCAAACTGCATGATACTTGGGGGCAAACTTAATAAATAGTATCTAGCTTTGGTTCAAAACAATTCATACAATTTTAATCTTTCTATAATTTTTAATGTTATGAAATTTCTTAAATTTTTTGTCAGACACTGTTTTCAAAAACATTAAAAATACTTCATTTGGAATTACAATTTCTCTTATATTTTGATCAGAAAGTTACATTTTTATACCCAATTACAAAAAAATGGATTGAGATTCATTAACATATTGATTTTGATATTCTATTTGGCCAATTGTGGCAACCAGCAACAAATAAGTTGTACAAAACACTAAAGAAACTAATAAAGATTTATTGTGACCTACAACTCGATCTTCCAAAATGCCATAAAGTCAGAGTGGGCAACAATATATTTGATAACGATATTCTAGGACAAAATTAATTTATATCTAATACATATACCTTATTTTCAATATTATAAGTTCTTTTATTTATTTTCATTTGAATACACTAAACTTACCAATTATGTTTTATAAATACAGATGTGTGTTATTTTTGAGTCATCTGAATATTTTACTGTTGTTTACCATGCTTTCTAAACCTATCTAGGCTTACACAAAATTTCTGTAGCTTTTATATAAATATAAATTAACAGAAAAATATTTTCAGGAATAAAAAAAAGCATTTAAAGATACTATTAAATATTTCCGTTCCTGTCTCCCAAATATTCCAGTGTTCTTCTTTATAAAAGTTACATCATGTCAATTTCTATGACACCATAAATTACTTCTTACTAGGGATACATGGGTAGTAAAATTTGGCAAAATACCGGGTCCAGTCACCCGGTCACTAAGCTTCGGCCGGGTGTCAACTGGGACCAGGACCCCCTTCAAAAAAAACATACACAAAAATTTGAAACACATAAAAACAAAACTGATATTTATTACATTTAATCCATTAATCACCAACAGAATATTCAAGTTTTACTTTCAACTTTCAATGCCTAGCTGCAACTTCTCAAACCCTAACCCCTATTGTTCTCAAAACCCCCACCTTCCCCAGAAATCCACTTCTCAAGCCATGCCTGTTATTAACCCCTACTGCTTTCTAAATACCCAACTTTCAGCGGGTGGTCAGTTTTTATTGTACAGAACACAATTTTTTTAACTAAACCAATTATTGACTGTAATTTTCAGCACTGTATTAGTTGCCACAAAGATTAGGGCTTAGACGCTTAACTTCGGCACTCAGCTAAAGCCGTGTATTATTGGGTAGACCAATACCTGTCTGGGGCCAAACATCTGGTGGGTACCCGTGCATCCCGACTTCTTTAACAAATTTATTCATTTTAAATTGAAGTTTATAATCTGCTCTTTCCAAACTTTCCCTGTAGCTATTTTCAAAGCTGAGCTTCACTAGTAGTTGTTCATATCACATACTATAAGGTTATAACAGGGTAGGACCAAGAGGTTATACTAATAAAATCAGAGAAAGAAAATCATAAAAAAAATTATTAAGAATTATATTCATAATGGATGATAGTTTCTTTGCAAACATAAATGTATGCTTTAGATTTGGGCAAAAAATTCTAAAAAAAAACAACAACCAATAAATGTATTGTTTACAGGCAAGACACAGAGCTGTGAAGAAATATAAGTTTCAAAAGTGTTTCTATTAGCAAATTACACTAAATAAGCATTACAAATAAAAAACTTGAAATAGAGCAGAATTATTAAATTGTATTTAAATTTTGAAATTTGACATGCAGGAGTGCACATGACACCTAAAATATGCTCACTGTTCAAGTTAGTGTTAATTAGATGAAATTCTACATATGTATTCTGAAAAAAAACAAAAAAAAACAGGAAGTATACAAGACATTTTGGGGCAAATATTAATCAGTAATTAACATTTATGCACTAGAGAGAGATTAAAAAGGAATAAATTATATTTTCTTAATGATGTTTTTCCTGTGTGGAAAAAACAGTAACAAAAGAAAAAATTATGTCTTAAAGGATAAATGTATTTTTCAAAAATATTCTATGAAACTTAAATAAAAGACTAAAAAAAATTTGAAATTTTGGTAGTGATATGAAAGGATCACTAGTACAAACACATATAAATTAGTACTTGTCAAGAAAGATTTAAATTGTTGGTCCTCAATTAAGTGGCATAAAGTATCAAATTTTGGCCACAACTCAATAATCAGACAAAACTGTACAAACACAAAACATGATAACGTATTCATATATTCTTCACATTTTTTCCACTATTATCTGAGATTCCTTTTAAGACATTTTAACAACTTATTGAATACATAACATTGCACATTTATTTCTTCTTATGAAAATATATAAATAAAATATTTTTTATAATTAAAAATGTCTGTATTTACACAGTAAAAAAAGTTATTACCAAAGCTGACATGTTTTGACAAACAGTTAAATCTTTAAGCTCTTATTATAACCCATGAATATTTACATCAAGAACACTATAAAAAATATGCTAAATATTTCTGAATAAATATGTTATAAACCTGATGCAAGTAAATATTACCATGTGCCATTCTTCATCCAGGAATCAAACAATTTCTTGCCCTGAGCTGTAACCTTCTTATCTCCAAAATATATAGCTTCTACCAAAGCCAGAGAACGAAGCTTTCTGTTACATATTAAAAGTAAAGAGGCTTATTAAAATTTCTTGTAGATATATTTTATTTTTATTTGCAGGAAAAGTAATACTTATTATACTTTTTGAATTCTAGTAAGCTTCTTAAAATATTTTGATTTAAAACTATATAAACAAGCTAAAATAATGTGTACATAAAAACAAGGAGCAAAACTGTACACTTCAAATATTTATTTCAGGTTGATAAACCTGTTCCATTATTTTTCTTTTACATTTTTTATTTCTCTACCAACATCATTATTTTGTTAATGGTTATCTGAACTACAAAGTTATTATGGCTGAATTTAAAAAAATCTCTTTTTAAGGTTCATTCTTCTATAATTTGTCACAATATAGCAAGTAATACTTAAAAAATTATTACTCTAGATGTGAAGGAAATAAGTATCTAAAGAAATATGTTTTCTCCATACTATTTTCAGTAATATTTCAAAACTTTATAGAGTTTACATAGCTACTTTCATGATACTAATTTGTGTATTTCAATAGTAGAAAACCATGAACCTCAGTCTTCTTTTGTTACTAGGTTAGTTTGGTTTCAGGAAAATTCCACTACTCACTACTAACCCTGAACAAGTGCAAAACCAAAGATCAACAAGATATTTTATACTAGTAAACTGCAGTTTATGTACAGCATTTGTAATTAGGTAGAAAGATGAGATAATAAATTAAAAATAAAAGTACATTCACTTTCCAGAGTTAAAATAGTTAGAGCAGAAATAAATAATAACTTTTTGAAGCACACATATTCCTCATACTTTTTTTACAATAAAGAGATCAAAAACTAAAAAAAAGTAAGACATAAATGTATTTGTCATAGAATAATAACAATAAAATGAAAAAAATACAATCTCAATAAATACTTCTCAATCAAAACAGATGCAAGAGTAATGAATAAAAACCCTATAACCCGAGCACTTTCAAAAGGTGGACCTTTCTTCTTCAGGGTCAAACTGAAGAAGAAAGGTCCACCTTTTGTAAGCACTCGAGTTATAGGGCTTGTATTCATTTCTATCAAGACTTCTTGAGCCTACATGTGCTTCTAACATCATGAAGATGCAAGAGTAAAAGATTAAAAATAAAGAATTAAGATGTACTTGCAATTCTTAATAACTACATTTCTTCATTTATAAATGAAGTACCTCACGCATCACATGATTAATCTATTTTAAATTTGGCATTATAGCTGGAGTGTGTTTGTGGTTTTTCCCTAATAAACCAGCCTGTCACTATACATCATATTTGTGCATATAAATAAGAGGAGATCTAAGCAATGTTAATGGTTGTGGTGCTATTTGTTGTAATGGGCCAACATATACTCTGTAGAAATTACACTTTTACTTTATTCTCATTTTTGATTTCTATTGTCTTAGTAATGTAATTATGAAAAAATATTCTTCAATTTTTTTAGTGTTAACACCATTACATTTTATAGACATCATGGTTAGTTTGCACTATAACAGCTAAAAGACAGGATCTTCCCAACTTTCAGAAAGACATGATAATGGGTTCCTATGAAGCAGTAGCATCATTAAGAAACAGCATTTCTTTGACAGGGTTTTTAAAGACACCTATCAACCATATATTAAAGTATTACGAAAAAGTCATTAAACAAAACTGTGGAATACAACCTTTCTAGATCAGAATGAAGAAAACAAAATGGTCAGACTTGACAGAGACATAGACTGTGTTCCAACTGTCTGATTCCTTTAACAGAATAAAACTATCTTCAATATACCATATGAAGGGCATTACAAAAGCTATTATAATACAGCCACAAGAAATCACATGTCACTCATTTCAGACTGAAACAGATAGTGGATAATGAATGATTGGAAGCATATGGGTTAGTCTGATAAGTGGTATTTCACGGGTTTTTTTTGTATTGACAGTAGAGTTAAAAAATATGGAGGAAATCACATAAACAAGGCTCTTGAGTCTGGTTCTGTTTTGAAAATGTTAGGTATTGGATTAAGGTAATGGTGTTGAGAATGATCTTGTGGCAAGAACTGGCTTTTTTGAGTTATTAAAATGGGCCAATAAACTCAGTGCACCTAAAACAGGTCTAGTGCTAAATAATTGGCTGCCCTAGGCAAGTTTTCAATCTCATGCCTTTAACCTCAATTTTACCTTCATCTGTTCAAAAAAGCTGTAGGACTACAAATAAGATTTATTCTTATGTAGGTGTATTAAAGTATAATGAAAATATATTTTATTTGTAGTCCTACAGCTTTTATGAACAGATGAAGGTAAAATTGAGGTTAAAGGCATGAGATTGAAAACTTGCCTAGGTGGAAGGCAGCAGTAGTAATTATCATGTGACAAGTGTGCCACATTTTTGCTTTCATTGAGGCATAATTGGACAATGCTTACTTGAAGTTAAACTTATATGAACTTTCACATGCAACTGAAATTTGTGCCACTCCTACTAGACTTGTTTGTATCATGGCTGATCTCAGATGGACAAGGCTAGAATAATTCTGAGTGAAAAAAGGGACTGAAAATAATGATATCAATGTGTTCTTGCACATGTACTATAGTATACAATTTATGAAGTAATTTTACTTACTTCCAGTAAGATTGTTTCACAGTTGTGTTGCACTGACATCTGCTGCCTTGCCATTTGAAAAGCCAATTTGGAGATTCACATACCATTTCAAAAAGTCTCTAAATTAATTTTCTACAAGTCATCAATTTTATGCAGGAAACTGAACAATGAGCTATGTTTCTACAGTTCTCTTGCATGGATTCATCAGCTGCGTAAGTATTTTTGTTAAAGAAATTGATCTAGAAGTTTTCTATTGGTCAAGGATAAGTTCATCATCACTTTCATAAGAAAAATATCTTTTTCTTCGTAAGTGAATCTGCTTTTCAAGCAAAGATTTTCTAGTGATATCCTTTTCTTCTGCAAACTTCTCTATATTCACCCATACCTTTGCAAAGCTTTCATCAATATAAGACTGATGAACAAAATATTGTATATTTTAGTAGCTACAGAATAGCTCAAAATATGCCAAGACTGCAATTTTGTAGTTATTTGTAAGTCTCATACAGAAAGTCATACCATACCACAAAGCTAGCAACAAATTTGAAACTTTAGCATATTAGTAATGACTCCTTATGCTTCAGAAAGGAACAATGATCTATTAGCTACTATGTTATCATCTTGTGCAATGGAGGCCACACAAATGCAGACATCTACTTTCTTATCACATCCCACTCAATAGTTCCTTAATTAACTATGAAACATACTGAAGTAGATGCATATGTTTTGAACAAAGCTGAAAAACATTGCTACACAGTGCAACAGTTAGCTGTCTTGTAAGACACAAAATTCAAAGTGTTTGTGCTCTTGGATTCCTTTAGAATCATTTCCTCAAAACCACTGTTCTTGCATTTCATGTTGGTTACATAAGTGTTCCAGTTTCAGCAACATGTCTTCAAGGTTGTACAGAGCAATGTTGGTCATATCTACACCACTTGATAGTAACCTCACCATTTTCAGTCACAAATCAATTAACAGCTGTGACAAACTGAATAACCACTGTCACCTGTTCTACACAGTTATTGTCTGCAATGTAGTTAGATAAAATTCAAGAACACCTGGAGTTTCTAACAGCAGTCAATACATGAATCTGAACCATATGGGAAAACAACTGAATCATCTCATTCTGGACATCCCTTGATAGTGCTTATGGATTTCTTAAAGGGTAATTCTTTCATGAAATGATCAAATATAAACAAATATTCAAAAATTTAGGAAATTTTGATTTATATGTGTGAAGAACTTTTCATGACTTCCATCAACAACAATATTTTACTTTTAAGAACTTTCATCAAGGAGACAAGTCCTTCACTGACAGCTGGTTAATACTTTTTGTTTTTTCATTCAAGAAAAGATTATCTGTATCAAATGCTTGGCTTACTTTCAGTCAAAGTTCTATTCTTTTCACCATTGAAATTATCCTATATGATCAGCTTACTTTTTCATACCAACTTAATAGTACCAAGAAATATTTCCAGTCCTCTGTTCTGTTAGATGAGAGTTAGAAATTAGCCATGCTGAAAATTTTGCAGCAAAATTAAAACAATGAATCATGTATAATCAGATACTGAACAAATTTTTTTATTATTATTCACCTTGACAAATCATTGTGCATAATAAATTCTTATTAATGTCTTTCCTTTTTGTATAAGGGAAAGTCAAATATCTGCACTTCAAACAACTATTTCAACTTTGAGGTGATATTTGACCATTTAGACTGATCATTTTCCTTTCTGTCTGCTTTTCTACTTTAGGATTGTCGTTGTCATGAGACAATGTAGTTTTGTTATAGTAGCAGTAGTTTCAATATCAGTAACGAAATCAGGAAAGAAAGGTAATAAGGAAGATCAAAATGGGACTCTTATCAAGCTTGTGCAATATATGATGTATAGAGAAACTGAACAAGTTATGAAACTACTGTAGCTAAAACTAGAGATGTGCCATTCACCAGCTATATTTTCCTTTAACAGGCCCCCTCACAAGCCAGTGGAGGAAATTTTTGTTTAAAAAAAACAACTTCACAGTCTGGTTTTCATTCATTTGAACTAAAATTTTTGGATATTTTTATTGGCTAAAAAGAAGGTATTTCCAACACTCTTTTCAGCACTGGGGCTGCAAAATGTGAGTTGAAGGGGTAAGGCGACTGAAATCCATTAGCCCATCACGAGCTTAATGGTCAAGCACAAGAAGTCTCCAAATGACATGCAGAGGTATTCAGGAACAGTTTTGAACCACCTTGGTAGATATTGTGCAGCAAGCCGAGTACAATATTATGCCTGTAGCTGCGTTCAAAGTGTTCCTGTCTGTTCATCCTACTGCTGATTACTGTGATGCTTCAGCCTTCCCTACCAAATCACAGGTGAAATCGATCGTATCTCAATTGAAAGCTAAACATAAAAAAGGTGATAGCAGAAGCATAAAAGTTTAGTAATTGCTTAATTAATGATGCTAATAATGTGGCTTTATTGATATATACTGAATTTCACTTAAAAATTTATCATATAACAAATGAAAAATTGTCTCAAAGAGATATGTCCAAAATCACCCACTTTCATTTTCTGGACTGAACTTACTTTTAATATTCAACAAATTGTAGTGTAAAGGCACCCCCCCTTGGCTCCTGATGTATGTGTTAAATTGACTGTTTAATTGCTCCTGAATTATCACTGCTTTAACACACTCATTAAGGGCTCAGTTGAACTAGCCAAGTTTGTGACTCCAAATTGACCTTTATAGTTTCCATACTATAACTTCTAATATTTTTTGCATATCTCTACAAAATTTCATAAGCTTTCAGTAATCATTAAGAGTCTTTTGTAGACAAAAAATCAGAATGATAAGATTGAAGGCTATAATGATGACAACTTTAAAATGAGTAATTTACATTCAATTTTGTACTTCTCGGAGGAGTGGTAAATGAATTAGAGAAGAGGGAATACCTAGAGAGCAAATGTCACAATTCTCATATTAAAACAAATACTTACTAGCAAATGTTTAGTATAAAATGCTATAGAAAATTACAGTCATATTGGTCAACCAAACAAAGTAATAAAAAGTGTTTGGATGCTGATACATGTAAGCGAATTGAGTCACTGAATGGGACACGTGCTTAATTCGAAAACACATTCCAAACCTATATAGCTGGATTAAAAAGGAGAGAAAACCAGAAATTTGTTTTATCAGCAGGAAGAAAAAGCCATTAAATCGATAGGTTGGTGAGAATTTTATGAAGCCTAGGGTGCACTACCAAGATATTGATGGATATCTCACACCACGTTCAGGGAGAAGTTCAGAATTAAGGTGATAATGAGAGAAAAATACTAAACCTCAGTCCTAAGGATGCAAGGAAGGAAACACAGAGAGAGGAGATGAAGTGGCCTGGATTCTAACTCTTAAGAAAATTTAGAAAGAAAATATATGAGTTTACAATATGATGCAATGCCTTATTAGTATGTAAGGAATAACCAATTGGAACCTGTGAACAGAAGATATGAATTTGGTTCATTTCAGAACAATATCAACAACCAATAAAAAGGCCAAGAAGCACATACTGTGGTTTGGTTTTTGGTTACACCTAAAATGATACCAACACCCAATTAATAAGTATAAGAAGCCTAGGAGACAGCCGAACAGCAAACAACCTATAGCACAAAGAAGAAGACAGCCCTTTTGCTCTTCAGTAAATCCTCAGAGAGGATGGTAGCACTTGAACTTCATGTAAGTTTATCTTAGCAGAATGGTCACTTTTCAGAGTTGGAATCAAAGGATCCAAGTCTCAAGGTGAAATTTTGGTTTAGGGTGGGGCTGTCTTGTTCTTAGCTTCTGATGTTTGGTTCTTTTTTAAAATACAGCATTTTGTATATATATATATATATATATATACTGTGGTAATTTTTGAGTTGCAATGGTAGTAAATATGGG
>NW_013667978.1:109016-137214 GCF_000517525.1 Limulus polyphemus | reverse complement strand
CAAAGATGGACGATTTTTTATGAAATACATTTTGTGTCAGTTTGTAATATTTTACATATGTATGTAATGAAAATATGATACATGGATGTTTATGAAATAAATGTCATCAATGAATAAAATATTTTACATAAAACACAAACAAAACAAGCAATATGTCTACCAAATCTATTGCAAAGGCATTTGTAACCACATTGTAGTAAAGCATGGAATCCCACAATATTTGCTAACAGATGGAGGTATAAACTTCATTTCAAGATTAATGAAAAAACCTGTGAAGTGTTAGAAGTAAAGAAAATTGAGACAACTGCTTGTCTTCCTGCTGCTAATGGACAAGTAGAAAGATTTAATAGAACTCGACTAAACATGATATCCTAGTATTGTAAGAATGATCAGAAGACATGGATGAACAGATCCCTTTACTATTATTAGCATTTAGAAGTACAAAAAATTAATCTATACAAGAAATTCCATTTTTCTTATTACACAGTAGATGTGTAATGTTACCCATGCACAAGATATTAGCACCTAGAGAAATACACTATGCATTAGATGAAGACTATAAAGCAGAAATGATGCAAAAGATGCAAACTGCATTTGAATTAGAAAGGGAACACTACTGTAAATAATACAGTAAATAAGTAAATAAATAATACAGTAATAAAGTAATACTGCTGAGAACAGGGAAAAGCAGGATAATAAAAAGTGCAGATCAGCAAAATCAAATTAGGAGATAAAGTACTAAGTATATACACCCATTGTTAAAAAAGTAAACACTAAAAAGTTGGCAAGATTTTGGAAAGGACTGTTTAGGATTGTAAAACAAAAAAGCCCAGTAAATTTTGAAATACAAGAAATTTATGGTAAAAGCAAGCAAATAGTAAATGTTAACTGTTTAAAGAAGCAAAAGAATCCAAGACATTGAGTGTGGACAATTAACAGAGGAATCAGAAATAGCAACACGAGAAAACAAAAAGGAAATTAAGGATTCTGGTAAGATAAAATTGAGAGATAACAAAGTTGAGCAAATAGATGATGGAAACACAGAACCTTAACTAGAAGATGATGACACCCACTCCAGTGATACAAGTACTGACACACAAGCTAGTGAACAAAGTATGGGTAGTAGAAAGTATAGCAAGAGATGACACAGCTGAATCAAACACATGGTACATCAGTACATGGTACATCAGTAATGTCCCAAGCATATCACAGTCTGCATTGGACCCCAGAATGCATGAGGCCCAGTCAAGGATCAGCCCACCAACAAGAACAAGAATCGTACATTTTGACTTACAGTTCATTATACATACAACAAGAATAGATATCCATGTAGTAACTGAAGGCCCGAAGGAACAAAAAACGAATGAAGTATTTAAAGCCTTTAACAATATGTTAGGAGTATTTGAAAGAATGCAATTACAATAATCAACCCTAGAGTAATCAAAGATAATATATAATAATATAAAAAATAATAATAACCATATTTTGTACGTATTAGTAGTATATTTTAAGATGCACTGGAATCCTTTGGATGATGACAGTAACTATAGAAGCAGGATAAAACGTAAGTATAGTTCCAGTAGAAAACAAAACAGGTACAGTAATTGTTGAAGAGGGAAATTTTATTTTGTTGGGGGATAAAGAAAACACTTAATCAGGAAACTAGTGTAAAATTTAAACATAAGGATAGGAAAGAAATGATTATGGTTACTAATATAGGATTAGTTATTACAAAGGTACGAAGAATAATGCCAACACGACGAATAGTAAATTATAAAAAGTTAACTAGGAAATATTATGATGAAATAGATGGTTTATTAAACGATATTAGAAATAATTTTTTCATCTCGGAACACAATTGACAGAAACATGAATTAATTAATGCAAGCGAAAGTATTTTAAAATTCTTGTTCAGAACTGCGACTACCAATGATTTACAAGAATTAAACAAAAGGGTAGATCATCAGAGGCAGGTACTAAAAGAAATGATACATCTGATAGGGGAACAAGCAACCATAATGAACTCATTAAATCAGACTATAGAAATGCATGGCCAAGAGATTAGACAGGTATCTCATGCACTAGTGATTATCAGTAATGAGTTACATGCTAGACTAAAGGAAACTGAAATTCACAGAGCAGAATCTGAAAAGTTAGTTTTTAATGCAAGAATTCAGAACAATCTGCAACAGCTAGCCTTCACAGTAGAAAGCAGTAGAACAGAATTAGCCAAGTTAGTGCAAGCATTCACTGTAGCAGCAGATAAAAAGCTAAGTTACTATTTCTTACCCCTAGTAAGTTAGAGAAAGCATTAGACAAAGTTGAGAGAAGACTGCCCCTCACATTTACAATTTGTAATCCCTACACATGGTATTCAGATTTATATGTATTAGACATGGGCAGATGTAAATTATTGTCACTGTAGAGAACACTCTTAGAATGTTTATAGAAATACTCTTGAAGGTTAATAACAGAAGGTTTAATTTGTATAGAACATTTCCCTTACCCTTAGCTCTAAACAATTCTTTAGCTATACCAGTTTTAAATGATCAACAAACTTATCTAGAAATGACAGAGGAAGATATGATAAAATGTATAGGACCAATCAGAGTATGTGATCCAAATATGTTCTGTACCCATATTGACATGTAGTTATGTAATTTATGCAGGCATAAAAAAGATAATATACCTGGACTATATGAGAAGAGTGTCATCATTCTGAGGCCTTTCTACTATGATGTTAAAAGTGAATTGTCTGTATTGGTAGTGTGTCCAAAATGAGACATTTGGCAGTTTGATTACCAATCACATGTGATTAAATTGAAGGTACTGCCATATGAAGCAATTTTGGAGTGGTCAGGCCATTGCAATTTCTAGGAGGTTCTGGAGGAGCATGCTCCTCCTCCAGAAAAATTGTGAAAATTTAATGCTATGAGGTTGAATGTTGAGCCACTTTAACTACAAATACTGCATAAACACAACATAATGTATTAAATTAAATGAAACAAGTTTTAATACATAAGTTGTAGCTATACATGCCACGAAAAAGTGGCCGGGCTATGGCCTGACTGGCCTTACTGCTTCCTGGGGTCCTGGAAGGGGAGTGGTTATTTAAAATTAGCAGAAACTGTTCTGCACATGGACAAGGAATAGGTTTACCGTTTATTCAGAAATAAGACCAAGTACAAGGTTGCACAACTTGACATAATGACATGAAGAACTAATAACTATTTAAAAAAACAGAAACCAATTCAGAGACCTTGAAGCTAAAGACTGTACTGGAAGAAACTAAGCACTTACACCTTAGTCAGGAGTAAACATTAAAGAATTAGAGAAACACACAGAAAGTTTGAGGGATACAACAGCAAAGAATAAGGTAGATAAGTGGAAGTTAATAAACACAGTGCTAATAACACTATGCTTAGTAGTGACCTTGGTAAGCATACTGTTGTATCAAGCATGGGATAGATTGGCATTGCTCACACTGCTAAAGCTTTGTCGTAGAAATTTTTCACACTCTGAGGCCACAGAAGTGTTTGAACTAAATGACTTAAGAGCAACAAAATCTTAACTAGGATTCAGAGAAATTAAGTAGAGGAGAAACAAAAATTTTGCGAGTGTAAATGAGAATTGATGAGGTTAGTAAATTATAATGTAATGAGAATATGTCAAAATTATTAGGGTTAAATTAATTAATGAAAAAATTGGACTACAGTGGCTAAGAGAAATGATAGATGAAAGACATTGACTATGGGTGCTGATGGTAAAGCAAGTCAGGTGACATGAATGGGATTGTCAAGGAAATGCATAAATGTGATCAAGAAGTCTGATAAAAATGAGGAATGGTGACAACTTAGGAGCATATTGGTATCTGGATATTAATCCAGTGACTAATATCTACTATGTATGACTCCACAAACACTGTTGTACCTGGAAGGTATGTACATTTTATGAGTGGCTACGAACAATACCAATGAACAACTTGTGTCCAGGAGAACTTTAGATACTGAAAGTGTTAAAACCGTGTCTATTGATGTAATATGCATAGGTTTTATAACTAAATATGTATCCCATATACTCATCCATGGGTATATACATTTTTAATATGAAATATGTGTTGCCTTTTAAATATAATGTACATTTTGATGAGTATATATTTTAGTTTAAAATTATATATATACATATATAAATACAAGCAAAACAAAATAATGTGGTGTGATATATCTTCATATACTTCTGGATATGCCATAATACTAATGATTGGTAGGTGTTCATATAGTTAATAGAATGTATAACGTGGAACATTTGAGTAGGAATTTTTATCATGAAAGGTTGTATTGAGACAATATCTGAATAATTATGCTAAACCTACAATAGTTATGATCATGTGTTGTGAGCATTAAAGGTTAGTTATAGTAACTGGGTTGTATATGAATAATCCATAATAAATGGAAGTAAAGTAATAAGAGATAGTGTAAACCTTATTAAACAACAAAGCAGGAGATGGAAATATGGGGGAGGAATAAAACAATTGCTTATTAGCAAATGTTTAGTATAAAATTCACTTGGTAATAATTATAGAGAATGAAATGCCATAGAAAACTACATTATGTATTGGTCAACCAAACAAAGTAATAAAAAGCAAATAAAAATAAAAAGGTATTAGCAAATGTTTAGTATAAAATTCAGTTGGTAATAATTACGGAGAATGAAATGCCATAGAAAACTACAGTATGCATTGGTCAACCAAACAAAGTAATAAAAAGCATTTGGACACTGATACACGTACGTGAATTGGGTCACTGAATAAGGTCATGAAGAAACTCAGGGTTATAGAACATGTGCTTAATTAGAAAATACATTCGAAGCCTGTATCGTTATACAAAAAAATTAGAAAAAACAAACAGTAATTCATTTTAGCAGCAGGAAGCAGAAGCCATTAATTTGACAGAATTTTATGGAGTTTAGGGTGTACTACAAAGATATTGATGGATATCTTACACCATGTTCAGGGAGAAGTTCAAAGTTAAGATGATAATGAAAGAAAAACTAAACTTGAGCCCTACATAACAAAGGTATATAGAAGGAAACATATAGAGGGTAGAGACCAAGCGGCCCGGATTCTAAGCATGTCAGACGTATGTGCCAAAAAAATTTAAAAAGAAAATATATGAGTTGACAATATGTCCCAATGTGCCTTATTGGTATGTGCCAATTGGAACCCATGAACAGTAGTTATGAATTTGGTTCATTTTAGAACAATGTCAACAACCAATCAAAGTCCAAGAAACACGTGTTGTGGTTTGGTTTTTGGTTAATCTAAAATGATGACAGCATCCATTTAATTAAGTATAAGAAGCCATGGAGAAAGGCGAAGGAGAGACAGTCCAGAAGTCGACAGAGTCAGTCAGACAGCTTGAGAGCACAAAGAAGAAAATAGCCCTTCCACTCTTCAGTGAGTCCATCTGAGATGATAGCCTTAGTGTCAGTAGAATACTTTCACCATCAAACTTCACACAAGTTTAAATGTGCTTTATATAGTAATGTAACTAGTATACAGTATATCATGACAGAGTGTCAAGTAAAAGTTAAGCTACTTACTGAGTATCGTGGAGATGTTAATAAGTATAGTAGAGGAATTGTTTATAAGATATCCAAATGTTAGAGAGAGAGAGTAATGAGAATGTAAATTGTAAAAATTTGTTCAATTAAATATATGTTTCATGTTACCTCGCCTCTGAGTTCTTTCTTTGTTCTTTATGTAAATTTCCTCAATTTGGTGGCTTGTGAGTCTATAACAAATTATCCTGGTAATAAACAAATTCATTTGTAATGAGTGTAAGTCAAACCCAATGACAAGATAGAGCACATTAAAATACTAAAGGAAATTGAGGATTTGTTTTTAATATCCCCTTATACAATCAAAAAGTTAAAAGTTGGATTATTAGCTAGGTTTGATGCCAAATTTATTCATATACCATTATAAGAAAGTAGCGTAATTAAATTTTGAATGTAACTCAGTAAAATCTCGTGACATGTCTGTATGGACAGAGTGATTTGTCACCTTTATAGATATATTGCACTTTTTAAAAACACAAATAATTTTGTAAGATTACTATTATTGTGTGTGAGCTACCTCAGCTTCCTGGAAAGAAAAAAAAAGAAAATTTTGATATCTATCAAGTTTGAGTTTTGCCCATGTAACACAGTGGCTTAATTTACAAAATATGTTCAAAATTTCACAGACATTTTTGAAATATTTCTATTCGGTACAGTTCCATGAAACAAAAGAGAAACTTCTACTGTTTTAGGAGCGAAATAAAAACTCGGCTCCCGCTCTTCCATTGGCTAACTTCAGCATACAAGCTCTACTAGTGGAAATATAATATGAAAGGTGATAAATGCAACTGTGGCTAATGAATTCAGTGCTAAAGATAATTTTATTTTGCAGCCTTATGAATTTGCCTACATTATATGATAATACTGATGCTGACCTAAAATCTGGTACAAATCATGTCCACCCCAAAATGACGCATTTCCACTCATGCAGAATGAATAATCCAAGATGATAATTTGATAATTCACAGTCAGATATAGATTCAAAGAGCTTAATAATGATTTCAATAACTTTCTTTTAATAGTCTACACTCAAACTCAATTTTATTGAACATCTTTGAGTTGATTATGATTGGTGGCTTCATTCTACCAACATCTGAACCAATGACTGAGATGAAATCAAAAAGGAAACTTTTCAATATCTTGTGAAACTTATGTAGTGACAAGTCTGAAATATGTGTTGAAAACTCGTTTTTCCAAATTAATAGCAAAGTTTATAAACAGAACGAGGGTTTAGCTATGGGTTCTCTTTTATCTCCGTTGTTGTGTGATTTATTTATGGACAGTTTTGAAAGTGAAGCACTAGAAAAAGCAGATAAAAACCTGAAGTTTGGTTAAGGTATGTGGACGAAACATTTTTGATTTGGCGGTATGGTAAAGATGAACTAGCTAATTTGGCTAATTACCTTAATAACATTGATAATTCTATAAGATTTAATTATAAAATTCAGATAAATGGTTGTTTATCTCTTTTTGGATGTTTTAGTAATTAAAAATAAGGATAAATTGGAAACTGCCATTTATCGTAAACCTGTCTCTGTAATCATTCCGCCACATCAACAATCTTGTCACACTACATCTAAAAAAAACCTGTGTTTTACACTCTTATGTGGACAGGATATTAAAATTATGTCATAAACAGAATGATATCAATAATGAATTATTGTTTATTAAGCACATAGCACTGGAAAGAGGTTTTAATACAGATGTTGTTGACAGAGCTATCATAAAACTAAAAAACAGGGATAAAAATATTAAGTTAAAACCATTTGCTGAAAAAGTACGAAAGAATGTTTAGTGCTATCATATATACCTGGTTTATCTTGTCAAATAATAAAAAAATTAAAAAACAAAAATATTTTTCCGATATACAAACTGATAAACAAAGTCAGTGAAATTCTTAATAAAACTAAAGATAAAATTGATTTAATGGAAAAATTTGGCATATATAAAATATTATGTGAATGTAAAAACGTTTATATGAGACAAACTAGAAGAAATTTAAAATTCAGACTGAATGAACATAAAAGAAATGTTAAAAATAATAATATTACTACTTCACCTTTAGCAGAACATGTTAGTGAAACTAATCACACAATTCAATGGGAAAAAATTGTTACTTTAGCGCAACCTGGAAATGTAATTGGTATGAATATAGGTAAATCTATTGCGATAATTAAATGTAAAAAAAGTAAATTTAAATTATTGAATAAGGATGATGGACCTGATGGAAATGTTGTCAACAGATGGCATGAAATTCTTTAATATGTAAATTGGTGTTTTGATAACTGTATAAATGGATGTTATTTTTTGCAAAACATTACACTCTTGAGGATGACGCAAGAATTACATCGAAACATGTAAAGTGTATGAGATTGTTTTCCAGTCACATCGGGGATATTACCACTTTTTAACCTTGTACAGTAAGTTATTATTTTAGTAATTTGGAGACTGGAAACAATCTCATTTTATTGAATTGTGTATATAATAATTGTTTTTTAAATAAAATTTTTTAGTTTTCAAAACTGAACATTACACACGTGCCAAAAAACACATTTTGAAAAAATAGGTAAGATGTGTTTTAAATTCCAAAGATTTTATCTTATGCTAATAAAATAAAAATATATTCTTCATTTGGGAACAACACTCTAAACTGGAAATAATCCTTAAAACATCTGAAAACATGCATTCTCTGCCCTTTGTGGGTATTGAAACCCAATTTTTAGTATTATAAGTCATTAGGGGGGGGGGGGTCCTCTTCAGATAATACCTAAAATATTTCTATACACATATGAAATTAATAACATAGAATATTGTTTGTTAAAGAGCCAATGGCAGGGCAAAGAACTTTCCCAAAATAAATTATGAAGAAAATAATATATTAAGTCTTTTTTTGTATATTACTATTAGACTCATGCTGTTAAGCACAAAATATACTCTGTAACATAGAGTGTTAACAATTCTTTGTCATCTATACTTACTGTGTCATGTGAGAGCCTTCATCTTTCCAACCTAAATAGCTGACTAGAGGATGCAGTAGTTTACGAACATAATGCTATAAATGTAGATAATACATTTAAATAAAATAGCTGTGCATGTTACATATAAAATAGTCAAACAACTAGCTGTTCTAATTAAAACTTCATTTTATCATAATATTTTGTTATGTGGTGATTATTTGCATACAAAACAAGATTCTATTTAGAATCTACATGAGATGACTCTTAAACAATACTGACAAATTTTAATCTTGAAATTTGTTTTCATAAATTCCAATTAATCATGTTATGATAAAATTATGCACAAGTACACTAATACACCTAAATCCACACACAAAACAATAAAAATCCATACATTGTATGTTCACCTATTTCATCATGTGAAAAGAAATAACTATTTTTTTTTACTTCTATAAAATCATGCCTCCACTACAAAAAGGTTGACCATGTTCAATATTTATATTAACTGATAAACACATAAATACACAAAAAAGTTAGCGATACTACATTTTTAACATAACATGGATACAAAATTTCCAGTCTAAGTCTGATCTTCTTATTTCCCTAGTATTTTCAAAATGTATTTTATGTTCAAGATATCTTTAGTGTTTATAAGACCCCAGGCTGGTTTCTGAACAAAAACACTTGTCTAAAGACACATTTTGAATTCACTGTGATTAAATAATTCAGTTTTAAAAGCTTTAATTAATATTTTTTTTCTAAAAAACAACAACAAAGCAAACATATTTATAAGTTTTTATGCTTTTTAATGTAAAGGTAATTACTGTTTATGCAAGAATTTCAGATATGGGAAAGTTTTGATAAAACTATCCTCACAACTAGCTGGACACAGTAAGCTCTGACCACTACCAAGTTATTTAACTTTGGTGAATATTTAATTCTCTGTCCATACCTATCTCCCCAGCTTGCCAAACCTTATGAGATATTACTTGAATTACAACCAAAAATATTGTTAACAACAAGAGTACCCAAATGATGAAACAACATTCTAATCTTTATAACTAGACATATAAGAACACAATTAATTAGCTGTTCTGATGGCCAGGTTCATTTTGAATTTTACTGTAAGTACATAACTTACTCTGATCAGAAGTTATCATCATTATTATTTTGACAATAGGTTTCAATCTCACTAGGCTAAATTTTACACAACTGAAAAATATTTATTTACTCTCACAGTCAGTAATAAAGGTGCTCTTTCCTAACAAAATTAGTAAATAAACTTACAAAACCCCAGTTTACTATATATATATATATAAATATACAAATTAAAAAAAAAGTTCACTATGAGACTTAAAAAAACAAAGAAATTTGTCCATTACCTGTCCTTGTCATAACCATTAACTCCGATTAAAGAAATTACCTTTTTGTGATCATAAAGAGGATGCTAGTTACTCAAGGTCATACAATTTTTCTATGTACTTGTCTAGTATACCAGGATAAAAAGACCGACTTGATAGCTGACCCAGTTTACACTTGAACAAGTTTTGTAAAAAGAAAGGAAGGAGGATGGGAGCTTAAGTAATTATTACAGGACTATTAAGGTAAGGGCTCAGAGTTCTATTTAACATCAATTTGTAATAATTATTAAAAGGGTGGAGGTTGATAGTCATATATATATATATATATATAAATCTATGTTGGTCTATTTCTACTGCAAGTCTATTTTAACAACTGCCTTTCCACAAATGGCTGCAGACAGAGAAAGTAAGTAAGAGTTGAGACATTGTGGGTCTAAGCACTCAACTTCTAACCCCTAAACTAAGTTTCCATAACAGCTTCCTAGTTCAACATCTGTATTTTGATCATGTCTTTTAAATGGAATATCCCTAATGCTTTTGTGAACAATAACCACAGACATTTTCCGTTACAAGTTAATGGTAATGACAAGAACTGGTAGTGGACAAGTTTGTTCAGTTTTTAAGTCTCATAGTAAACATTTTTGCTCTGACTTGTATCAATTTCATCATTGTTACATACTGCTGAGTTGACCACCTATGTACAATTGATGTAACTTACAGTACAGAACAACTGCCTTACTTAAGATGGAGCACTAAATAGCTTTTATATCAAATAAATGAATCTATAATGTACTGTGTTTTATGCAATAATTCCTCTTAATCTTAATAACGATTTGATAAAAATTAACATTTTCCTAAATTGAAAATGTATTTCCAACAATATTTACATCCGCTGACACTTTAGTTATTCCTTGACGTTGGCTTTGCCTACCTATGTATTGATCTCATATGCTCCAGGCTTTTATACCTCACTTAAATGCCCTTGGCAATATCTAATTTGCAAATCCCTCTGCCTGTGTCAACGCACCCTCCATCCTGAGGAATATTACATATAAGCATCTCACTCAGATAATGTAATCACTTTTTCATGACTCACACCATCCCAGTCACTAACACCGGCTCTTAGTGAGAAGAAAGAACAGTAGAGTGTCAGCAGAGGTAAGTATTATTGGAAATACTTCAATTTAGGAAAATGTTAACTTCCAAAACATACTTACTCTCCACTGACACTTTAGCTGGAATCCTACATTGAGAAGGTGGAGTGGCTGGAGAGGACATTGTCTATACAGAAAGCACCTGTATAGAACAGGGTGTATCAAGATAAGAGTGGTACCCAAGTGGGGAAACCACACTACATCCAGAACAGGTATGCTCTTCACCCAGACCTTAATACTGGTATCAAGAGTGGAATAGTACATGAGTAATTATTATACGCCAGCTCCAACCAGATGACCGAGGTTCCACAACTCAGGGTTGGAATTAAGGGATCATGGACCCTATATCCCACATTGGTGGCTGAGGCAATTGGACCACAATGTGATATAAAGATATACATTTGATTGGATCCCAACCTGTGGTTATAGAGTGATGTGTTCCAAACCACCAGAATTACGAAGAGAAAGTAAGCAACACTGAAGTGGAAAAATTTTCCCTTCCACCTGAAGAAGTCCAAAAGGCACCACTATACGCTCGGAATGATGGGATCATATATGCCTTGCTCAACCAAAGGAACAGAACTCATTCGGTCTGGAATTACGAACATTCATCTTCACTCTCCAACAGAGTGGGCAAGTAGCATTTCATTTGCTCCCAGAATTAGGGAGAGGACATGGAATACTATGTTCAACCAACAACCTAGAATGGGACCACTTCACATTTGGAAATATGAGGAGATAGTGGTCTTCTATCCATGAACAATATACAACCCAACATTGTTCATAAGAAGGGCCAAGCACACCTGAACTGAATTGCATAGGATCAAATCTGAACTGGTATTACCAGTAAGCTCCCACATAGGACAGCGCTGCTCCTACCGACATCTGGGAAATACATCCAGGGACCCGACTAGGAGGGTCCCCAGCTTCGCCCTCTTCTCCAAGAGTAGAGGAACACACTCAAGCACTCTGGAGGAAAAGCTTCTGTCCACCATCCCAGCAACTGGAAACTGAGTGTGGTAAGAACTCCCTAGGTCTACTAGTAGAATCTGGGGGGTAATGTGCACTGGGGAGTCCTGAGGAACAGTGATCTGGAAATGGTGCAATAGGTGAACCGAGTTTCCTAAATTTTTAAAAGCAAACTGACCCTAATTTATTCAATCCGATGATTAGCAGAGACAGGCAGAATCCCCTTTAGCTTTACTCCTGATAGTCCATGAGTAGCACTCCATTATAATATGGTAATACCATCTGGAAATGCACCTAGATGGTCTTCTTATGGAATACCTAATTTCTATAGAGCCCGTTACAACCAGAATTAAGTATAGCCAAATGGGTTGCTAGCGGAGAATTGGATTGATAAAATCATACCTGTCTGGGCAACATTCGCCACAGAGTGGGATCTGGTAGTAAGATGTAAGGGACCCTGAAAAAGAAAGATAAAATTATTCCCTCCTCTGTACAATCTAGTAGATGTTATTAAAATGGCCATGGGGAGTTGTGGAAAAACACCAGAAGAAAAACTGCCACATCAGATAAAGAATTTGAGAGAAAAGCATTAGGAGAAGTCCACATACAGGCGCGTAAAATGTCCTCCAGAAAATCAAAGAAATGGCAGTGAAAGACACAAGTGTGCTGAAGCTGATGAGATGTAACTCTCAGAAGATTCCTTGCCTGTAAAATCCAGAATATGCAACCTGAATATTTGCAAAACCACTTCCAAGGAATTGGAGATAAACTGTTGGAAACTGAAGTATCCCAAAGACTATCACCATGAAATGAGTAAGATTGAGCCACATAACACCTCTGGGCTTGACAGGACAAAACAAATGACCAGCGTATGATTGATTGTAGAGGTGAGAAATAGTTGGCAAAAGAATTGTGGAGAGGAATGTCCCCTTCCCTGGTGGGCAGAGAAATTAGAAAGAAAGGACATATCAGGGTATAGAAAAATGTAAATGGAAAGATAAAAGTCCTACAAACATGTCAATAACTCCAGCTGATGACATCAGCATGTCAGCAATTACAAAATACCCATCAAAGGAGAGATGATACATGGTACATGAGGCTAAAGGCTCGAATGATTGTTGAGACAAGGCATGTAGTATCACCTTAATATTACGATTAAGTAATGGAAAAGGCCATTTGAGAAAAAGGTTGGATAGCACTGAAGAGTCGAAACCATCAGATATTGAGGATAACTAAAAGGAGATGAAAAAGTTGTCAGACCTAAATGACAGGAGACAAAGCTAAACCAAAGGGGAAAAAAGGTCAAAACAAGATGTGGTGAACACATTTTGTAAAGTGAGTACAAACTCCTTGTGAGGCACACCCCCAGACAACTGTAGAAGTTAAACCCAAATGAGCTGGAAAAAGTCTTGGTGTAGAATGTTGGGTGGAAGATGTATCAATAAAGACAGCCAAAGAGGAAAATGCAGAGGTGGACTCTTATGACGAAACTGTACCAACATCTGGCAAGTAGAGGAGCAAAATATCGGCAGAACTCTAAGTAACAGAGAAAGTGAGGGAAAGTCGCAGATGTGCAATCCCATCCAAGCAGGATTGATTGCATCTACCACCCAAGCCTAAGGATGAGGTAGTGGAGACTCCAGAGCTTGTGGTCAAGTATCAATGAGTGGCAAAAGCATCAATGGAGGCTCAAAGTGAGAACAAATCTATCAGAAAACCGCACAAAGTTAAGACTGAGACTGACAATCTGCTATGAAATCCATCACCCCAGGAAAATGGCAAGCCAGGAGGCTGACATGATTGGAATATGCCCCATAGAGAAAGAACCAAATTTAACAGAACACTGGAATTGATGAAACATCTCATGAGGATATTCCCCTGCAAAAGATTTAGACCTTGCACTATTGCCTGTTGGACTGCAAGAAGTTCCAAATAATTGATGCAGAATGAAGATTTGTCCTCCATTCATATACCCTGAAGTTCTTGACCTTACAAATACACACTGGATCCCCAAAGTGAAGTATCTGCAAAGAGAAACTATGGACAGAGAGGCAGTATACATTGATATATACACCCACACCCACATACATACACTCACACATACATATGTACATGTACATGCTAATGATAGAGGTGATCCAAACCAACCACCACTCAAAAACTAAGATGTTGCTCCTGATGAAAGAGACTGCAAAATCCAGTGGATTGAAGTTCCAGATCCATTAGTTGCAATGGGACCACTGAAGGGATAGCATGTGTCCTCATCCCAAAAAATTCAGAGATTTGAGGGAAGCCCACAACTCCAGAGATAGAACGATCCCTGTAAGTAAGAGCCTGATTACCAATTCCATAGCCTGGAGGTGGATGAGCTAGGCATAAAACATGGTGAAAACTTTTACAACCCAGCAAAAGCTATATGGTGCTGATGCTAAACCAAAGGCTAGATCCCTGAACTGCAGAACCTGATTTCTGTATACAAAACATAGCTAAAGGCAAGATGAATTCACTATGAGAATGTGTAGAAATGCCTCAGAAACCACAAATGTAAGCATCCCCAGACCTGGTGAAGAATGCCAAAGTAGGGTGAGAAAGGACTCCATTGTGGACAAGGTAGAAAACAAAGAATGGGGTGAGGTAAGAAAAAATGATGATTGTCCATGAATCTCCCCTTGTCTCAGGCACAACAAATAAACAGGAATGAAATCCCAGTTGTAACCTCACTCTAACTAACCCCCCCCCCACCACACACACTAAGTTGATACCAACACCAATGGCATTGGACAGCTCAAATGAAGTGGTCCTGAAACTAAGATCTGAGGCTATTCAGCAGCTTGAGCCAAAGAAGGTCAAGAGGTCAACAACAACAACAAAAAAGCAAACAGTTGACAGCAATTTGCAATACAAACGTCTCTGGGAGACCCTTGAACATGAAGTGACCATAAAAAGAAGCTACATGTGAAACCTAGAGACTACAGCAGGTAGACAAAGTCCCTTCACCAAGTTATCTCTACAGAAGGAACAGAAGCAGGCAATCTGACAAAGGTAGAAGTCAGTAGGAGACCCCATTCGCCCACTAATTTTAATATGGGGGCCAAGAAATATCACAGAGCAAGAATGAGAAGCAAACAAATACAAAAAAAAGTGATTGGTTCAAAGTGATCACATGAACCAACCTGGAATCCCACATATCCAAAATTAAGTAATTTTACTCTGTTGAATTGGAAAAATGTCTCCCTGGAAGTGGAAAGCCAAAGCATGCAAACAGACAAACAAGGGTGCAAGGTATATATATCCTGTTACATAATAAACAAGTAAATATCTCAGGATGAACCAGGAATATCAGGTGAAGAAGGAAAAACTAAGTAGTCCCTCCTCCCGACCATTCCACCACCAACAGAAGAGTAGACTTAAAGGGCACAGAGAAAAGTTCCATAATATCATAACCCAAATGATTAATTGAAGAATAGGATTATGAGGTGCTTCATCCAAATTGGAATAGTGAAAAACCAACTTAATAAAGAAAAGCATAAAAAAAACCAAGTCCAATATACAGTTGCAACTAAGAGTTAACCCCCCCCCAATAAAAAGACGCTAGATAACAAAGGAGAAATAGGGGAGGTAAGTTAACCACTGAGCTGACAACAGTAATACAGGAATTCATACTCTCAAACATCATGTAAAAGAAATTATAAGTATATGGAAAATCTCAAACCATAGTAACAGAATGAACCACAACACTTAGTCAGACAAAACCATGATCAATGCTTTGTCAAGAAAAAGTGACTATATTATAAGAGTGAGGTGCTTATATACAGTGTCAGGATGAAGGGCACATTGACACAGGCAGAGGGATTTGCAAATTACATATTGCTAAGGGCACTTATGTAGGGTATAAAAGACTAGAGCATGTGAAACCAATGCTTATATAGGCAAAGCAAACATCGAGGAATAGTTAAAGTGTCAGTGGAGGGTAAGTATGTTTTGGAAAGTGCTTAATATAACTGCACAACAAACTCATTGACTAATTACACATAACAGTAATTTTTGTTACATCAATTTACCTGAAAGAGAGAATACACAGAAGTTTCATACAGAAGAAAGTCTAAGTCATTAAAGTGTAGTAAAGCTGTTCCCCAAGGTACATAACTTTTCTCCCTTTGAAGATAAGATGTCATATCTAAAGGAACACTACTGTTTAGCATTCCATTTCTGAAAATAAAAAATATTTTGCTAATGTAGAAAAAACACAATTATGTAAAACACCTTTTAAAAATTAGAATATGTTTAAATCATAATCACAAAGAAGTAGACAAATTCACATAAACAATTATATGAGGAGTTAAACAGTTCAACGTATAGGAAAAAGTAGATGTAAGGAAGCAGAGAAGATGCAAATTCATTATTTCTAGTTGTCAGAAAGATTCTGATCATAGGCATGTTTATTAACAGCACATTCTTAAATTTCTAGCTTTATGATCAACTTAGTAAAGTAGCTCTACTATTATAATAGTGATCATATGCATAAACACAGAAAGATAGGTCAACATTCACAAATTAATGCAATAACTCTTGAGCTCAAAACCCACCTTATTTGATAAGATGCTCAGAATAGATTAGATTTCAATAGAAAATGGAATTCAAGGCAAGGGAATGTGGTATAAACTAAAACACGTATACTTCAGACGAATATTAACTTGTGACTTATTTGTGAAAAAAAGATGTATTAAAGTGTATTCAGTTGTGACCTTATAATACACAGAACAGTCACTTTCTCTATGTACATAGCATTACTCAAAATGACAAAAACTTTACAGGTAAATTGTGGACAAATAAGACATACAACTCCTTGTAATATTTACATATGTAAACAATGTCTTTAGTATCAGATCCCTCATTACATACATTGCAAATTTTTCTAACCTTAACCTCTGTAAAATTGCAAGAAAGATACAAATCTCATATCTTTCTGCTTCAGCTTATGAGGGCTGTTGTAATGTATCTTCATGCAAAGTTTAATCAATATTTTTTGAAATATTGAGAAATGGCAGGCCAAAACCCCTAATCCTGCAAAATATTTTGTCCTTTGACTCCTTTAAAATTTCAAGATAGGCATAAATCCCAAATTTGTCTGTTTCATTTTGTGACAGTTGTCTCAAGTAATCCTTGTTTGGAGAATCTACTTTACTGCATGTACATTGTAAATGTATGTATGTTAGGGCAAAGAGTTTTAAATCCAACATTTAAGACTGCACTAGCCAAAAATAAAAAACATAATGTTACTGTTTTACTGATCATGTCACAATAGGAAATCACCGATTACTGATTATTATAGCACACAACTGACCTGATTCCAATTATGTACAGTAAAGTTGATGATTTCATTGTGCAGTATTATTAGCAGTTTAACTTTAAAAACTGTAATGACTACAGAGAATGTACTTTGAAGTTTCATTAAATTTGAAATGGTTGAAGTCATCAATAAATGTGCCATGAAAAAAAAACAAAAATCACAATATCTTTTCCGTTTTTTATTTGAATGAGTGTAAAATGGAAATGGGGACTGACCACGTGGCTAGTACATGATTGATACATAAGGTTATGTGACCGTTGTCAGAGACAAAGAAATTGTTGATGTTCATTGCCTAAATTCATCAGTCACTTCAGCCATAAGACATTTTGAACTAAACCACTTTCTAAACCAAACGAAGTATTCCAACCAAAGGTCAAATAAAGTGACAGTGTTTGAAAGTTCGTAAAGAGATGTCTCTTTATTGTGTAAATAATGATCAACTTTGAAACTGAAAAAAGAAAAAGAAATGATAACTTTAAATGCATTATGATAAAGAAGACCCACATCATGCTGGTTGAATTATTTAAAATTTATCACCTCCCAGCTCGATACACATGTTTTCATCGAACGCATTTCAAATCTCAGCACTTACACTGTGTCACCTTTGACATTTGTCTAAAAGCATGAAATGTTAGCTTTTACTGTTGATAAAGATGTACATGTTCCCCTATTAGTTACAGGTGCAAAGGGCAGTCAGTTACAATTGCCTACCTTTGTGATTCTTGTTTTTTAACCATTTTCTTTCTACTCAAAAAACCTGAAACATCTAGTTTTTTACATTCAAAAGCAATTCAACCAATCAGCAATCACGTTTCTTGAGCCACAACTAACTTTAAGGTAACTTCTTGAAATTACACATTTTCATAAATAATGGAACTTTCAAATGATGATATGGAATGCTCCATAGCTGTCCAATAGGTTAGTTATTTTTTAGATATTTGTATATACCAGTTTACCACTTTCAACTTATAGTGACATGCACAATTCAAACAATTGACAAAAAACCCAGTGGAAAGTAATGGGACATTCTAAATTTCCAATCACTCTGTTGTCATGCACTCTTTGGTGACCTCCCCAAACAATGAGCTAATACACAGTGCGGTACTACCATATTTTCATGTAAATAACCCATTCCCTCATATACCCCACTCTTGAGGAAAAGAGTGCTCTAAGAAACTTTTAGGCACATATTACCCACACTCATGTATACCCCACAAACCAGTGACACAGACAAATTTTGGAAGACAAGAAAAATTAAGCAATCCATTTACATTACAATAACACAATAAAACCTTCAATAAACAGAAATCCCTTGTGGTTATGTCATGCGGTGAAGCCAATCACTAGTTAAAGGTTATGAGAGAATATGTGAGCAATTAATTAAGTCACAATTGTAATCTATTCAAATACTGATAAATACAATCAAAAGTATTCATATTCATACTTTGTCCTTTGACCAGAGAAGAACTAGGATTACTAACATACATACTTATTGACAAATTGATGAATCACTTCATTCTTAAAAATAACAACAACAAAAAATACTGTATTACCTGCACACAAGTATACCCAGCAGATGACATTTTTGAAAACTAATTTAACATATAACCATTGGGTTACTTGCATGAAAATATGGTAATGAGGAGCCACATGGCATATCACACCCAAGAATTTCGTGGGAAAAGTCTGCGTAGATCTCCAGCAAGCACACAGTGTTTTAGCTCTGTGCATAGAGTGCTGTTATCGACTATTTGCTAATGTACAGTCTGTAAAGAATTGGGTGTGCTTCACAATGTGTGGAACATTGTGTATTAACCTGTATTTCATTTAGTGTATCAACTTATGTAAAAAATTGAGAAACAGAGATTGTTTTAGCTGATGATATTTTATTCTATAGTGAATAATATTTTGTGTCTAAAGAAAAAGTACAGAGTCATGAATGTAAGGATACTTACAAATCAAAAGATTATTGTTGTGAAAAAAGTTATCTATGTGGCGTTATTTAAAATTTCTTGGTAATAGGTTTTCTGTGATCAGGAAATTTAACAAATTCTACTGATTCTCACCTGATTATGCAATAATTGGCCTGATTTCAATTGCCTAACTGATTAGCAGCAAAACACTATATACTATAAAATAATAACTTTAAATGAACACAAAATAATGACCTAAAAACAGGAATAATAATGAAATTCTCATGATGGTTTCTCTGATACATTTTCCACATCTATTTCGTTGCATAATTTCACCAGGCATAGCAAGAAAGGCCAGCCATGGGCTGCTACCATCCCTTGGGTTAAGGAGGTGCTACCTAATATCTGTGGCCTCTTTGACCTACTACTGTCTGTACCAGCCAACTCTGCTGATGCAGAGAGAAAATTCAGCACAATGAAGATGATCAAGACCAATCTGAGATATTGTCTGGGAGCTGGCAGGATCATTGATCAGCTTCTGGGCATACTCTACTCTCATTCAATAAGTAACTTTGATCCCATAACAGCTATCCATCTTTGAAACTCAGGATCACTTCGAATGAGGAGACCAAATGCTGGTAGGGACCTAGATCGAGAAGCAGGTGCAGAAGAGTGACGAAGAATGGGAAGAACGAAAGATATAAGAAATGGATGTTGGGACATCATCAGAAACTGATACTGATGCATGCTAGATATCTTTTCATGATTAATTTTGATTAGGAAACAACACTAACTTAAGTTTAACTCATCACCACCTAAGACATTTTAGAGCTATTTATATGTTTCATATATGTTGCTAATTTGAGTATTTTGCTTATTAAAAATTCAAATTCATGAATGACTAACAGCTGTTTATAGATATGAAAGAACTGATTGCTATAAAGTTAGTAGTAATGTAAACAATCATTTTTTGCTCTCTCCATCAAATGTGTAACATTTTTTTGACAAATACATGTCAGCTAGATGGTATTGGGTTATATGGAAACAAGAATAGATTACATTGGCAGTGACGCAGAGATTTTCTTTCATTATTTATTTTGATTATTAAAGGACAGTACTTAAAATGGGAACAAAAAGTTACCGTTATACCATGCTTTATAGAGAAATTAAAGATCATATATGAAATAAAAATATTTTTAGTACAGTTCACAACAAGATAAATTGAGATATGCTGATATCTTTAGTTTCCTTTCAATTTATATGATATCCACTATTTAATTTAGTGATATTTCTGATAACCTTCACTACAGATTACATTCTAGAATGAGCTATAGGATTGGCCCCTAAGACTGTTTGCAAGCCCCTAAAAATGCAATGTTTGGGGGCCCAGCTGGCTCCCTAAAAATAATAATTATGAAGCATGAGCCCTGAGCAGGATATATGCTATTACCAAAGATATGTAACTAAGCAAAGGTAACTACATTAAAATTTGGAAAAGTTACCTTAAAAAAAAAAGATATATTCATTTTCTACATTAAGAAAGGGTTAAATTCTTAATATTTATATATTTCAGCATCAACTTTAGCTCCACTCTCAGTCAAACCTTACTTTTAACTTTAAATCCAAATTAGAATTTAATTGAAAAACTATGGAGCATTAGGCCTGAATCACATTAAGATGTGATGACATTTAAACAAAACCTTAAGAATATTAATATCTTTACTTGTACAACAAATCTAACATACTATTAGATCTGTACATAATTAAATGTGATGATACTTGCTCAGGACCATGAGAATACTTTTATAATACATACAAGAGACTAACAATGACTGAAACGAAAATGCACAAAGATAAAAAATACCATTTAACACAGATCAACCAGCTAAGAATAAAGCTGACTATGACCAAAGAAAAAACATATGCACTTTTACACTTTATGTACAAAAAATTAGAATAAAAATTGTGATGCTATATATATATTTTGTTATATTACAAGTATACATCCTTATTTTCAAAAACTTCCACACTTAACTTATGAGCCTTCATGCTTTCATGGTTTATGTACTTTTGTGTTCTTAGCAGAGAAACTTTTGCAATATTCACTTTCTGATGTTTTCAAACTTTAAACAAATAAACTTTTATAGACTTTTGGCTATAAATACTATTATATCTTAAGCATATAAATTTTATACTTGTAGCTCTATGTACTTTTGCATTTTAAGCATGTAAACTTTGACACTTTTAAATTTTAGTTTTACATTTCACTTAAACATAAAATCCCTGTTTTGTCAAAAATATTTCTGAGGTACATACATATACTTACCTACACAAAATCACCACTAAACAGACTGTGAGATTGGCATGAGGCAGTTCTACTTAGGATTGTAAGAAATCACAATCATGGAGGGGTGACTTCTAACTTTTCAGAAGTTACCTAACTATGAAGGGCAAAGGCACTCCCCAGTCGTTTTTGACTTTTCAGAAATTAGACAATAAGGGCAGTCTCTGATAGCTACTTCTGACTGTTCAAAATCAAGAATGAAGAATAAAGGCGAAAAAACATTTTCAACCCTTAACCATTGCAATCTTCACAAGTATCAGTGGGTACTCCATGCTAGCCAATAATGTAATTGAGAAACTTCACATGGATATGCATATGCATACACATCTCTGCCTTCAATTTTTAACCTGGCGATCTGAGCTAGCCACAACTTTTGGATACAAGAAAGCTTGTGCACATACCCAGAGTGGTGACTAGTAAGCTCAGGCTCCACTGATTTAAACTAGTCAAAACAGTGGCAGCCAAAGTATGATGTCAACCCTCATGCTGTTAACTGGTAGCTTGCCAGAATGAAACCTACAGCTATTATTGTTATTACAAGACAAAATATGAACAGAAGTTGCAAACATCATGTGAGAAGTGTAGTCTACTGGGATCTCACTGCTGCAATGGTATATCAATCTGGGGAAGTCCTTACTACTTAATGGTTTATCCATCTGGAGAAGTCCTTACTACTTAATGGTATATCAATCTGAGGAAGTCCTTACTACTTAATGGTATATCCATCTGGGGAAGTCCTTACTACTTAATGGTATATCCATCTGGGGAAGTCCTTACTACTTAATGGTATATCCATCTGGGGAAGTCCTTACTACTTAATGGTATATCCATCTGGGGAAGTCCTTACTACTTAATGGTATATCAATCTGGGGAAGTCCTTACTACTTAATGGTATATCCATCTGGGGAAGTCCTTACTACTTAATGATATATCCATCTGGGGAAGTCCTTACTACTTAATGGTATCTTGTTCTGCTGCACTACAATGCTAGTGTTAGAAATAGTAAGAAATGGATCAATGAGAAGGTATTGCCATTTTAATTGCAGGTTTTGTATGAGTTTAAGCCACTACTGTTAACTCCATCTTCTCTGGCAATTTGTTTGCTATGGCCATTTCAAACTTTGTTGCATAGTAATAGCTCTGTCAAAGACAATCTGTCTCTGAAACGTACATGGCACCATACAGGTTCACACAGGAGCCCCTTGATAAACTTCCAACAAGAAGTTCTCATGGCTTGCCAGTGATATATTAGGAAAAGCCTCCCCAAGCAGATGTAGCAGATCATTTGAATATTTTAAAGCAGCGGCTCTTGTGGACTCCACACTTACAAGCTCGAATATCAATTCTCTACTAAGCCTACTTTTCAACATAACTCAACTATATAACTGTGCTACAGATGTTAAGTTTCTCTTTCTCGAACCGCATAAAGTTGTTCATGGTCTATGGTAATTTATGTATTTAATCACCTTGCTCATGGGCATCCCTGTGACACGTGTCTTCATAGATTATAAACCCTGACTCTCTTGTTGCAATTAAATTGAAGTGTGGTGATTTGCACATGCAGATGATGTTGAAAATTTACCCCTTCTTGGAATATATTACAGGATTTGAGACAAAGTTTCCTACTCTTTGATTATACAAGCAAAGTCCAAAACTTCAGCATTTCCAAAAAAGGGATATCTTAGCTGTTAAACCACATCAACAGAGTAAAGGGAAAGCATGATTCCAACAGGAAAAACAAACTACTCATTACTGAATACTAGTAATGTGCCAGAGGTAATGAAGTTAAATAGCTCGTCAATGAAAGTAGGCTAAGAACACAACATTTCACTTCAGCTAAAACAGCAACGTCATTTGGACCTGTAAACAGGTACATCTACACAAGTGACACAAGAGCTGTGTCCTCAAGTTTCTGCAAAAGCACAAAGCTGAATGTTGGACCTAGTGGCAAATAGAAGTAAGTCATCACTTTGGGTTAAGAATATGTCTACTCATGTGTCTGCACAAATCTAGCCAATTCACTACTGTCCTGACAAAGCATTTCAGAAATATTAAAGAGCATGTAACAAAAGTTTTCCAAGGAATTTATGCTGGTATCAGGTATAAAAGTAAGTTATATGGGTCGATTGGGTAGAAGAAGTAATCAATAACAGAATCAGTTTTTGAAAAATTTACTCTTAGTACTTTATCAAAACAAGAAGAAAAAAAACCCCTTTAAAATAGTCACATGAAAAATATGTCATAATACAAGAAGGTAATACAACCAATTTTATATTATTACACTTTGTAAGGAATTTAGTTACAATCTTTAAACATTGCAACCTTCAGGTAATTCTGTTTATACTTACGTCAAAACTATTATGGAACACACCATCAAACAACATGATAAAATTTTATCAGGATTTGCAGTTGACATAAATATTAATAATAATGTAATTCCCAATTTATTTGGGATTTTTAAACTCCATAAGTTACATAATAAATACAAATTAATGAATGAAGACAAAAAATAAAACAAAAATTTATCCATATTAATAGGTGAAGAAATATTGTAGCATTATAAAAGAAAGGACAAGTATTAAACCATACCTAATTATTAAATATTACACAGAGTGCAAAGATGAATTAAAATCTTTCAAAACTAAGTCTACTGAAACATTTAACTTCAACAACCTTTACACCAGACAAATCTTACAAAAAAATCAGTGAAAAATATAAGTTTGCACTTAACAGACTTTTTAAGAAAAGTAGATGAATTACTGATTTGCATAAGAGATACTAAATGCTTTCTTGATAAAACTCATCATAAAAACCACCAATATTTTACACTGAATGACTTCATACAAGCCCTATTTTTCTTGACTTAACACATTTGTAAGATTCGGCTCGCACATCCTAAACAGACACAGGGCACACCAATGGATGGTACCTTCAGTACACAAAAAACAACTATCTCATTAGGAACTTGAATACCAATACATCACACAATTTCTAAAGAAAGACTACTGTAAAGCTTTACAAATAAACTCTTTCCATTTGGGATCATCATTTGATCGATTTTGTAACCTCAAAATAACCACCAGTTTCCATACTATAACTTTTAATATGCTTTGTGTACCTTCACAAAATTTGGCAAGTTTTCAGTAAACATTACATGACTTTTGCAAACAAAAAAATTTAATGTTTTAATTAAGTATTTTTATTAAAGATTGTGAATATATGGAGTCATAGTGATGGCTACTCTAAATGCAAAGTGATTTTCATGTTAATATTAAAAATACTTTTTTTCATCTGAAAATTTTCAAATTTTATTTGCATAACCTCTAAAATCTCCTAAATAAATATAAATTTTTTTTTTGAAAAAACTTTATTTTATCTGTTATTTTCTTTACCCTAACTCCATACGGACTTCGTTAATTTGACCAACCTTGTAACTACCATAAGAAAATACAAAATTAATCTAAATTACTTTCTTTTTTTCTACAATGACTGCAGATTGTAACAGGTACCTACATTTGCTTATCCTATATATTTTAAGCCTCATAAGAGTATACATCTGTTTATACTTAATTTTATTGTTTTATTGCTCTTTGAACCATGTCTATTGATAATCCTGCCACACAACTTGTAAATCACTCAGCAAACTCATAGCTCACGTTATCTTATTGAGTGACATAACACATGACCTGCTCGTGAACATACCTCATGAAGATCTTTTTTAATGATTATTATTACTTTTCATTATTTCACCCAATCTAACCTTATCTAAACTAATAAGTTTGTAATTTCTACATTTTAGTTACTTTTATAATAATAAATAAAAAACATACATGAAAAACAAGAAATATTGTAGTTATCTTTGACCTCTTGTTTTTTTTGCTATCAGTAGCTGATGAAATTTAAGCCTAATTTATTTATACTAATGGAACTATTATATTAAATAATTTATTTTTTATTAAAATAATGCACCTAAGGGCACAGAAAATAACATAATTTAACTGACTTTCTAACTATAGCACAAGAACCTTAATAATTATTTCAGCTTCTCAATCTGGACACTGCAAGAAAAACTTTAAATCCAAAGACAAAACTTCATATAATACTTCATATGATAGATTAAAATTCATCTTAATATTAGTTATAAATAATATAGTATAATATGTCAGAGAAAACTATTGGCAATTTGTGAAAGAGAAGATGTGGCAGGTGGGAGTGGCAAGTTAGTCTGATTTTCTAGTTTATTGAAGGCTAAAAAATTAGACTTTGCATTATTAGTATCTATATTATAATGAATAAGATATATTAAATATTATACTACAGAGAAAGGTGGTAAATAAGTTAAAAAAGGTTGTAAACCTAGAGAACAGATGTCACCATTCTTATACTAGGGAAGATTGCAAATTTTAATATATTTCCTTATAAAAGTAAGAACATAGCTTATAATATTAAAATTAGAATTATTGACTATGTTTTGATGCTAAGTTTATTCATAGACATTGATAATAACAGTAGTTTAATTAAATTTTGAATGTAACACTCTAAAAAGCCATGACATGTGTACTCTGACCTACCCATAATGTGGGGGTTAACAAAGCATGCAGGCACATCTATGATATAGCAGTACCAAACCTATCAAATTTTCTAGATATTGCTAAGCATATCTATCCAACAGATCTAGTACTTGAAAAAAGTTTTATAAATATAAATGAAACACGAGAGCTTGACGTTAATGTTAGTGTTATAAGTAAAATATTTTCTTTCAAGGTTTATAATAAAATAGAGGATTTCCCATTTCCTGATACAAACATTCAAAAGAAAATATGCTATAGCATTTGCTTATCACAATTCATTAGATTTGCTATAACCTGTCATAATTTGGAAGATTTTATAGAGTGTGTTCAAACAACAAACACATAACTATTTGAGTAAACATTTTTCTTTAAAATTATACAGGGTATTTTATTAAACTTTATGGTAAATACAATTTACTTTTAACTAAAATACTTAACATTGAAAATTTTGCCACTTTTCATACGATCTTGAATAAGAATATTATGAAACTTGGTTTTATAAATTAACAAAATAGCTAAGGATTATGCACAACTATTTATTTTTTCTTTACATAAATTTTCATATTCTGTCAGAACTTTTCAGAATGGCATGTTAGCTTTGTACGAGAGACCACATTTGTTTTTCTAAATGGGAAACCAGAGATTTCAACAACTCTATCTCTGCATTTCCAACAAGCCAAATATTGCAAAAATTAATTTAAGACTTACTTACTATACTAGCCACATACACACACACACACAAGATATTCTGCACCAATCCCGACTGAGAGTGAAAATTAATTTAAGACATACTTATTGAATTAGCCACACACACAGACAGATACATCACACTAATCCTGACCAAGAGTGACAGTTTATGGGCAGAATATAGTGTAGCTCACAGCTGGATCCAACCTGTTTATGGGGAACATCTAATGCACCAGAAATCCATGTTATAATTTGGAAAATTATCTAAATAAGGATACATACACATTCATTTTCAGACCATCTAAGTGCTATATCAGCTATTCTGTACTGGACTTTGTTGGACACAAGGTGGGCAACTGATAAATTGCCATGGAAGAAGAGAAACTAACCCTAACCCATATACAAGATGCACCAGCTCTGACGACCAAACAGCAAGTAAGATCTTTCCTAGGGTTAGCGAGATACAACAGGAAGTTCATCCCGAACTATGCTGAAGTTGCTGTACCACTGACTGATCTGACCAATAAAGGCCAACCCAATATGGTGAAATGGGAACAACCTCATCAGACGGTATTCCAGAAGTTGAAGAACATGTAGAATGACAGACTTCAACAAATAATTTATCATTCAACCCGATGCTTCAGCCATTGGAATTGGAGCAGCATTCCTAAAGGAACATGAAGATGGACTGTTTCCAGTAATGTACACGAGTAAAAAAAACTGTTGAATAGTGAGAACTACTCTGTGATCAAACAAGAGTGTCTGTTCATCATGTTTGCCATCTGGAAGTTCCAGAACTACCTCTATGGGAAGAAGTTCATCATCCAGACAGACCTTCAGCCCCTTTCATACATCCAGAATTTTTCTCATTGCTTTAAGTGAGTACTGTTACATTATAACATTTCACAGTTTGTAGAAAGTTCTAAGCCTCAGTTGGGCAATATACATAGACCAAGTTAGTGAAAATATAACAAAGTTAGAGAGAGATATAGTCTAATAGCTCTAGACTGTGTTTGTAAGTTCAGCCAAAAAGAATGTATAGTGACAACTTTTAAAGTGTAATAATTACAGATTGTATTGTAATAACAGAGTAGAGAAGAATAATTCGTATTGTCAACTGGCTTCTAAAATAACTGAACAAGACTGCGTGGACTTTTGATGGAAAAGGGGATTATTCAAAGCTCTGGATACAAATGTGGTAGCCCATGGCATAACATAAGCAAATTTATCATTGATTGTAATGTGATATATATATATATATCGGGTTCTAAAG
>NW_013667978.1:102223-108040 GCF_000517525.1 Limulus polyphemus | reverse complement strand
GTGCCGAATAAACCGTGAGGTCAGCAGGGTGAACTTTGCACGTTGTCCGTAAACTATCTCACTCCTTTTGGTGGTCACTCTCGTTCAACCGAGCACGTGCGCATTTGAACGTTATCGTAGATATGATAGTAAAAAAGCCTTTCGGTACTTGAATATCATTTCTTTGAACTTTCAAACAAGTTTATTTCAACATATGTCCATGTATGTTGTTTCAGAATAGAGACAAAACTAATTGCCACTACTAACGAATGTATGTAACAGTTTATAGTACAGGTGGTTTCAATAAACACCGCCTGAGCCTGACCCCTTGTTAATTGATACATCCTGTTAGAAGAGATTACCAAACGATACAGACACCATAAATAACAAAGAAAATTACTTTACAGCACTTAAAAAATTAGTCCTGGTCACATTCCTCTCATTATAGGCAAGATTTATGTTGGAATGCGAAACTTAAGCTCTTCAATGTATTGAGACCCCAACTGTGAGAATGTCATAGCTTCCCTGTAGTATTGAGATGAATGTATTTAGCCTGTTTCACAACCAACATATGGGTTTTATTATTGTCACTTGTACACTGAGTTTGAACCATTTGCAAAATATCAGAATAAACTAAATATATATATCAGTTAGACTGTTTTAATTCTAATGCAATAACAACAGAAGAGTGGGTCTTAATACAAAGCAAAGATTGTAAGACGGAAAAATATAAAATTCTTATGTGGTACTGGTACTAGCAGTATTACGTAGAAATCACAGAAGTTTATCATTCTAAATACTGAATCATATTAGTATTATGAACTAAATATAAAATTATGCTAAATTATTGAACTTAAAACTACAAATTTAAATTCAAAAGAATATCAAAAATCACAAACTTTTTCAGTTCAAAGTCCAATTCTTGTAAAGACTTTGCACTCGCCACTTGATAACTCTTAACCCTAACAATGTGGATCAACTTCTTTTCTAAAAAATATATCTATTTTGAGTTAATTTTTCAATATAATGATTAATATAAACAGATATACCATGCAGCATGACCTAAGCTACTATATAAAAATACTAAAAGTCAAGTACATCTCATGCAGTTTTTTCCAGAAGCAACTTTTCTAACGCTTATAGAAAAGCCCTATTGGCCAGTACTAAATACAACCTCTACATAAAATGGCAGTTACTATAATAAGCACCACCCACATTCATATTGTAAAATCCAGAGAACAACGTTTCATCACGTGCTTTCCTTATCATCCTATGATTTGTCAAATGGGAGATATAGCAATTGGAATAATTGGTACTGAAATTGACACTTTCGACTAGGATTGGCTAAAAGTTTTACAACTGAGATTTAACACGCCCAGATGCAGTTTTATAAAGAAAACATGCTAGAAAAATTTTTGAAAAAAACATTTCTTATTATAGGGCGCTTATTTACAGTCTGAAACATATTTTAGGAATTTTTTCATTAAATTCCTCTTTAAACTTCATTAAAGAATACAATTTTGTACAAATAATTGAATGTTATGCTACTATTTACAAAAATAAAATCTGAAATCCAATAAAAGATAAGTTCTCTATCATTTTTTCAATTCACAAATGATTTTGCCCTCACAATAAGACAAAATGGCCCCGGAGAGTATCGGGTTAAAGAAGTGGATACAACTGAGGTGATTAACTGTGTAACAAACATTTGTATATATACGTTTGACTTGTTTTGAATATATTATTATAAAAACAAATGGATTGTGTGCTGTCTGTTTATTGCTGAAATTTATCACCAACAAGTCACAGACACCTACTGTAAAGAATCCTGCCCATCTACATATGTAAAAACTTAACAGCCTGAGAGAATTCAAAATGAGAATTCTTTCAAATTTTGTGCATTATAGACACATAAAAATTAGTTTCAAAATAAATATATTTTCTAAAACCATTGTTGCATCTTCAAAATCCTAGTATGTCTTTTACAATTATATTGCACCTATACACATGTATGTATTACATATCAACAGTACCTCAAAAATTATATTATTTGAACATGTGTGAACAATGTATTTTGCTGTACATGGTAAATATTGTATTACACATAATAAATATATTACTATTTGGGTTAATTTATACTCTTTTTGTTTTTCACAAATTTTACATGCAAATAAGCTTTCCTATATTCACTAATAAAATAGTTGCAAATTTTTTCGAAAACTTATAGCCATACAATTACAATAAAAAACTTACTGTAGAATCTTAGAGATAGAATAAAAAACAAAATCAAACTTGCATCTTGACTTTACATATTATCAATGAAAAATAATTTAATTGCATGATAATACACTTGCAAATTTGATCTCAAAATGTTTGATGAAAGTGAAAAGCACTTCAACATTTAAGTTCAGAAACAAAAAACATATTCCAACCCATCTGATTAGCTCATATCTTGGCTACTAGCAAGATCACATACCATACAATATCTTGTCACTAATTATGTTGCTTTTCAGAGGTTCAGGGTTTGTACACCTTTGGTGATTCAGATTTCCATAACTTTCCATAGCCCTCAAAATTGATTTTTCCAGACCAAACATAACATGAAATAAATCATATAACCCGCATTAGATGATTATTCTGTATATATTATGCAAAAGTATATACACGTATGACTAAGTGTGAAACACAATGATAAGACATAGATTAACCCATTCACTGCAATGAGAAATATACATCCCAGCCACAGTGAAAGGGTTAATAATTCTTTGACTTTTCCATCATCTTTGCAATTTCTTCATGTGAAATTTTTGATTCTAAAGACCTTTCTTTTGTCATTTACCTGATACTATTTGATTTTGCCAAATTAGTCAAACTGCCTCATTTTTTTGGCCTTGTCAGCAATATCAGCAGCAGCCTCAAGTTAAGGATGCTATATTTGTTTCTTATGTTTGGCATTTAGCCTTAAGTTTTGCAATATCTTCAAGGATAAGTTTCCTTTTCCATTTCATTTCATTCAGTTCATCAGTCTCCCTCAGTTGATCTAGGTTAGATTTCTGTTTACCACTTTGAGCAGCAGTTCCTTCAATAAAGGAACTTCCTGAATACCTCCAACTAACTGCACATAATCATAGATTAACTGCTGCCCAAAAATGGAAACATTGTTCATGTTTTGAAGCATTAATCCTTCATTTACAGAAAAGCCCCTTTCAACAGTTGCTTGGCTATGAGAAGGTATCAAAAGGAGTTTGACAACACACCATAAGGACTCGTAATCTGTAGCTTGGTTCATGTGTTTGAAGAAAAAGCAGTCAACCTTATCATTTTGATGTCAAAATCCTTGAAGGTGCAGGAATTTGGCTTTACAACTTGAGATAAAACAATACTGTCTGATTAGGTTATCACATTCTTCTGCTTTGAGAAATTTCAAATTGACAAAAGTGGACAGTACATGCTGAAAATAAGCCTTACTATCCATAACATCCGAGGCCATTTTTAGAGGAGAAAAATAGGCAACATTACGAGTAAATTAAGTATTTCAACAGACACTTCAATAGCAATTTCTCAATGTAAGCTCGTCTCTTGGAGTTGCTTTCTTTGTAGCATCAATACTTTAATATTTTTTATTGCACAAAAACTGATAGCGATATGCTTAGCTGATTTGATATTTTCCATATTGCTTAGGTCAATTTTCAATAGTTTAAATGTTTTGGATAGCACATGATGTTATACAACCTATCTCAAAAGGTATCTGATCATAGACTCAAGATCACAGCTAAAAAAAATGTAGTATAGGGTGGTCAGTCCGATATTTTGTCAGAAATGGAGAAAGTTCTTCAGATATCAAAATTTCATTGCATATATATGAGGCCCAGTAATTTTCTCAGTCATCCCATCTGGCTGAAATTTTTTGAAAAGGCAGTACATTGATTTAAATATTGCTTCTAAATCCCAATCAGAAGCATTGAAAGCAGTATGAAGAGCCCCATGGAATGTGTGGAGACCACAAAATCCATTGTTAATTAATCCTATCTCAACAGGTCTTCCTATGGTCAGAAGTCAAAGGGCATGTCATCATGTTTCTGGACTTATATTTGAAAATTTATTGAACTACTATTTTATGAATGTATGTCAATAAGTTTGGTATCAAATTGTAGATTACAATTCAAGTTTTAGTATTATACATTAGTTAATTTCTTAATTTAAAAGTAAATGTTAAAAAAATGCCTAATTATCCATTTTTGTGTGTCACGTGGTATGCTGAATGGTTCAAATTAGATGTTTGTGATGTTCAAATACAAAATCTATAGTTTCTTATGAATTAGAAACTCAAATTACTGATATTAACAAGCTAGAATATAAAATAAGAACCTCCTATCTTTTCTATTTTCTGAGATATTATTATATTTAGTGAATCAACCTCTTCTATTTTTGGAAATACTTGCTTCTGTACACCTACTTTACTCTATGACATATGTATGACCAATCGAAAGCTCAGAATGCCCTCCACATGGTTTTCTCAGCATCTGTGTAATGTTTATGCAGGAAAACCTTCCTTTTCAAAGTAGAATCGAAGCAGAAAGGTTGGTGATAATGAAGCTCTGAATATCACACTTTTTTTATAGACCCAAATACAACTTAGTTACTAAGCCTGATAAATTATTGTGGAATTTTGTGGTATTGATATAGTAATTTATGATTTTTTGTTATTTCAAAATGGATATATAAGAACTAAAAGAATTATTTTGTTTTAACTTCTCCATGTGCAAAATTTGACAAGGCTTAGCAAATTACAGAAAGTGGTAAGTGAGTACAAAGTTTGTAAATAGAAAGACCATTGTTTTCTATACTTCTTTATTTACTGTTCTATGTTTTAAGAAAAATAGATGAAATTTAAGAACATATTTGTACATGGTAAATAATATATATACATATGTAATGTATCATAACTGAAATGTGACTGTATTTTACAAAATACTGGTCCACTAAAACAAAGCCAAGACAGGTCACTTTGTAAAGGCCAGTTTTATACCATTAGATACAGTAACATGAGTGTACGTACCCTGCATCATTGCAGCTTGTGTAATGTTATTCAGACACAGCTGAAAGGTCAATAAAACAAAAATAATAAATATATATAGATGTATAATGTTATGAGACATAAGCTATTCAGACTAAACATTTGTAGTTTTGTGTTATAATGTGTAGTCACTGTAGAACAAAAAAGCATAATTTAGATCTATTTCCTAATTTTCTATGGTGGTTATGAGGTTAGTCAAATTGGCCAAACCCATACAGAGATACAAGAGTGAAAATAACATACAAAATATAAAGTGTTTTCTAAAAAGGAAATGTTTGATAATTAACTGGAAATTATAAAGATATTGCACATAAAATTTGACAATTTTCTGATGCATAAAACTATTTCTAACCTTACAATTATAATTACTTTGCATGTTGGATTATCAACATTCGAAAAGAATAAATGCACGAGCAAATCCTTTCTTAAAAAACCTTAAATTTAATAATAAAAAAAAAAGAATAACATTTTGTGTACAAAAGCCTTGTAATGTTCACTGATAATCTGCAAAATTTCTTGAAGAAATACGCATACTGTATTAAAAGTTGGTTATAAGGGTAGTCCTTGGGACTGAGCCCGTAGTGAGAGACTTAAAGATGGGTCTAAATATGTAGTTTTTAACTGTGATTCTAGTTTTTCACGGAACAACCAGTTAACATTTGGACCATACATCCCTATTTGCCAAAAAAGGACTAATATTAACCCTGTCACCCCTTGTATCCTTTACTGCGCATGACACAACGTTTTAGTGTCTTACATTC
>NW_013667978.1:86248-102213 GCF_000517525.1 Limulus polyphemus | reverse complement strand
CATATTTTAATAGTATACAAGTTTTAACTTCTTTATTCTACAAGGCAATATTTTTAAAATCCTGAATTTCCATTAATGTTACCCACGTAAAACATTTTCTCTCAGCATGTCATCATCCTATTTTATCCACCACCCTTCCAAAAAAATTACTCTATAAAATTGTTATTGCTCAGACAATCCATAATTTTTATAGCCTTCAATTTTCTTTGGTTATAGAACTATTGAATAGAAAATCAGACCCCTCCTGCCACACCTACCTGTTACATCCTCTCTTTCAGAATTCATTGATAGTTCTCTCTTATGTTTCATTATATATTACCTATAACCAATAGAAAGTCAAGGTTTTCATCTATCAAATGACGTATAAATTGTATAATGTTGTGTTCTGAACACAGAATAGTCAATTTCACTAAGAGTAGCAACATCATTCCTGTGGGAAAGTTAAAGACTAGCTTGGATGAATTTGTAATGGCTCTTGTCGCATAGTTAGAAAGCCAGGAAAATTTTGAGAGGTAAGTGAATTTGTCTACTTTTTGCATGTTATTAGTCTATATTCTTTGGTGCATTACTATGTATAGTGTAAAAAATTAGGGGTAAGTCCCTTCGAAAACCTGACAGCAGTAAGTAAGTAATTGGGTAAGTACTTTATTTCTTGTTTTTCATATTTATTCTTTCTTTATTATTATAAAAGTAACTAAAATCTAAAAATACGGATCTTTTTAAGTTATTTAAGACTAGATTAGGTAAAATAAATAATAATAAAATTAAAATGTTTCATTAGGTACGCATGGGAGCAGCTCGTAGTAGCTCGTGGGTAATATAATTCGATAGTGCAAATTAAGCTGCACGTTCCCCGAGTGATTTACAACTTATTTTGGTGCAGATAGTAGTTAGACACAGTTCAAAGGGCAATAACACAATAAAATTCAATTATAAATAGATGTATACTGTTACAAACTTAGAACTACTTACGATAAACAATGTAGCTTAATGATACAATTTGAAGTCATTCTAGAAATAAATAAAGGGTAATTTAGATTTATTTTATTTTATTTTTGGTGGTTACGAGGTTGGTCAAATTGACCAAATCTGTATAGAATTAGGGTAGAGAAAATGACAGATAAAATTTAAAGTTTTACTGAAAACAAACATTTAGGAATATTTAGGAAGTTTTAGAGATTGCACAAATCAAATCTGAGATTTTTGAGATGAAGAAAAGTATTTTTTAATCTTATCATGATTTTTTGTATATGAAAGACTTGTAATGTTTACTGAAAGACTGCCAAATTTTGTTAAGATATACATATTATATTAAAAGTTAGTAGTATCAAATCTATAAAGACTGTATGTGAGTACAAAGAGGTTATGTGGTTGGTCAAATTGATCAAGCTCATGTTGAGAGAGTTAAGAGCTGTAAGAAATGGCTCACGTGTGTGGCCGAGAAATACAGAATCAAAAATTCTAGTAATCACAAAATTTTCCTGAGTCAAAGTAATGCTCAAATTATTAAATAGTCTAGTAATTTTGTTAGTAATTACTACCTCAAAAGGGAATGAAACAAAATTGTTGTGTTTTGTGTTGCTGATAGGTGAAAGGATAGAGTTAACATAATATTTTTCACTGTTTTGAAGCTTGATACAAGTCCTATCTATGATATTGGGGTTAAAACATCTAGAGTGTTATGTTCTTAAGGTAGTTCAATTCAATAAATAAGTCTTATTTGTGGGTCAAAGTTTTATAGCATGATTCACGTAGGTGAAGTAGGAGGTTATTTTCTGTGATAGGTGGTGATTAGATCTTATGTTTGGCAGCATGGCGATGGAATAGGGTTTCCCGTAAATACTGGTGGTAATTTTGGTATTTTCATTTTTTACATTCATATCTAAGGATGGAAGACAACTGTTAGCTTCTATTTCATGTGTGAAAATTATGACATTGGGTCTTAATGAATTTAAGAATTCAAAGAAAGTGAAGATATTGTCTATGTATCTTAACCAGATTTCTGGTTTCTTGATGTGTATGAATTTGTTTCCAAACAGTTCTTCTAGAATGGACATGTAGAGGAGAGGTCACTAAGTATAGGGGAAAAGGGGGATCCCATCGCTAATCTATTATTTTGTTTGTCAAACTGGCCTTTGTATGTAACTAAGTGTCATTTAAGCAATATTCTGTGAGGTTGATATGGTGTTCTGTTACAGAGTTGTCTTCTAGTTTTCCTTTAGACAGTGTAAGACTTGTTCAACAAGTATTGAGGAAAATAAAGATTTTATGTCAAAAGATATTAATATGTCTTCTTGGTTTATTTCAAAGTTTTTGATACTACTGACAAAATCTAGAGTTTTTGAGAGAATAAGGATTGATTTCAAGTAGAGGGTTTAATCTCTTAACTAAAAATTTAGCAACATTTTGTAGTAGTGAGCCTATGCTAGATACGATAGGTATGTAAGCAATGTTGTCTGTGAATTTTTGGAAGGGCATAAAAACGGGAGATAATAAAATGTAGGAATAAAGGAAATTATTTCTTTAGCAGTAAGAATAGGGCTTTTGATGTTAGAAAAAACGTTGTTGGTGGGATCACCTGTAAGTACAGTGTAAGATCCATTATTTAATAAGGTGTTGACACCTGCTATATAATGTGATATAACTACGACTATGATGCAACAACCTTTGTGAACTCTTGTTGTTAGATTTTAATTCTTTTAGGGCATTGGTTTCATTTCCATTGAGGTTAGGTTTTACTATTTTGTCCTTATATGCTGTAAGTCTAGAGTGCATGTTAATTCTCAATTTTTCAGCTTCATTGAGATTCAAATTTAAAGAGTTGATATTAGATTCTGTAGTTATAATTTTGTTACATGAAATGGAATCCAACAGTTGTCTTCCCTTTTTAGGTGTGAATGTAAAATCACATACATAAATCGTACTACACAACCTTGCAGTCTAGTCTTAAATAACTTAAAAAGATCCGTATTTCTAGATTTATTTACTTTTATAGTAATAAATAAAGAATAAATATGAAAACTAAGAAATAAAGTACTTACCCAATCTTCTTTTTTTCTTGCTGTCAGGTTTTCGAAGGGACTTACCCCTAATTTTTTATACTATAGATAGTAATGCATTAAATAATCTTTATTTAATTAAATAATGCACCAAAGAATATAGACTAACAACATGCAAAAAATAGACAAATTCACTTACCTCTCAAAATTTTCCTGGCTTTCTAACTATGCAACAAGAGCCATTACAAATTCATCCAAGCTAGTCTTTAACTTTCCCACAGGAATGATGTTGCTACTCTTAGTGAAATTGACTATTCTGTGTTCAGAACATAACATTATACAATTTATACGTCATTTGATAGATGAAAACCTTGACTTTCTATTGGTTATAGGTAATATATAATGAAACATAATATATAAAGAAACTATCAATGAATTCTGAAAGAGAGGATGTAACAGGTAGGTATGGCAAGAGGGGTCTGATTTTCTATTCAATTGCTCTATAACCAAAGAAAATTGAAGGCTATAAAAATTGTTTGTCTGAGCAATAAGGATTTTATAGAAAGTAATTTACTTTTAATTTCATATTTTTTCAAGAGGTGGTGGATAAAATAGAGATGATGACATGCTAAAAGAAAATGTGTCACATGGGTCACATTAGTGGAAATTCAGGATTTTTTTTAATATTGCCTTGTAGAATTAAAAACATAAAACTTGTATACTATTAAAATATGGATTATTAGCTAAGATTTTATACTATTCTAATTGGTATAATGTAAACAAACAGTAGTTTTATAAAATTTTGAATGTAAGACACTAAAACCTTGTGTCATGCACAGTAAAGGATACTCATGACAATAGGGTTAATAGATATAACTACTAACTAGAGAGTAATGAACAGGAAAAGGTCTAAAAATCACTACAATAGGAAGAATCAGTCTAAATTAACACAGCAACATGCCAGAAATTAAATTAAAATGAAACAGTTACTGACATTTACAAAAGTTCCTTAGATCAAGACTCATTTAAGAACCTATCATAACAATGACATACTGACCACAGTTCTTCTCAAGTAGCAGAGCCACAAACCACAGCTCACTAACAAAGTTCCACAATATGCTGAAAACAATAATGAAAATAAACCCAGCAAAAAAATTTTTTTCAATGGTGAATTTTGCTTATCAAAGATATTAATTACACCAACACTGCAAACTTTGAGAACATTATTTCAACTACATGATAAAATATTCAATAAACTTTACAAACTGTATGTCGATTATTCTGTAATATTTTGAAACAATAAATGTGCCAGCAAAATATTTTTTCTTTTTACTTTCTACCATTGTAAGTTCACTGCATCAACATTTATCCTTCAAAAAAGCTCATGATCCAGCAAGAATAATACTGGTTTAGTGACACATATTTAAATAAAAAAACAAGAAAAACTACAATCCAAGTTACATAGTATTTTGTTACAATAATAGAAACAGTAAGCTTACAGCTTATAGTGCTAAAAATCAGAATTTGATAACCACACTGGGCACAGTGCTGACAGTCTACTCTATAGCTTTGCATTTAAAAATAAACAGTAAGAGAAGTAAATGTTATATTTGTTCTGTTAGCATTTCAGAAGTGATACATTAATATATGTTTAGATTATTTAAGATCAAGAAATTTTAAAACAAAATATTTTAGGATATTTTCTCAATTAACAATTATATCCATGTATATTAACATACCGTGCAAGTGAGAATGCATCATCAAGAAGACTGGCTCGATCTCCACAGAATAGCTTCTAAGATATCAGAGAATGTAATAATAAAAAGTTAGTTTTCATCAAATAACAACAAAAACTATTTTGTAGTAACAATGTAAAATTGCTGATAATATAATACTTCTCAACGTACAAAAATGTTTATAGGCAAATCTTTCTACTGTAACATGTTTCAGTTCCTCCTCTAACTTATGTTTCTCTCAAATATCAAGACAAGTGACTTGTAAATATTCCAAGGATCCAGTCAATAAAATAACAAGTTCAAGAAAATTAATTTAATAATATAAATATTAAGATGCTCTTTAAACATAGAAATATCTGCATGATAAATGCAAAACAAAATTAATTTTAAGTGTATCTGTCAGATAGTTTAAGGTTAATAAATGCAAAAAATTTAAAGTAAAGGGCTATCTGAAACAGAATAAAAATCTTTGAATGTACCATGCACAAGGGTTGGGGGAAAAAAAAATCACTTTAAAATTTCTTAGACTGCCATGCTTGGATGAGACAAACTGAAATTAAAATGCGAGAAACTAGGTGAACTAATGAACTTTCTCAAATTGATGATAAATCCTTCTGTTTGTGTATCAGAGCTCTGTAGAATACAGAATGTATACAGTCAGGTCCAACCATTCACAAAGTAGCTTGCACTTTTTATATGGAATGAAGTTTAGCTAAGCGGAGATATTTGAACTAATATTCTGCAAATGAGTCATTGTAATACTTTTAACTGCAAAGTATAAGCAAAATAAATCTAAAAAAATTACAATGTAGCAGTATACTGGTTACTGAGTTATGTTGGTGATACTATATATGGCTCAATACTTTCTAGTCTAGCTCACTAGTCAAAACCAGACCAAAACTTAAAATGCAAATATAAACAGAAATCAAATGATTCTAAAAATTATGCAGTATAAACTTAAAGAACACAAGTAATATTTAAAAAAAAGAAGAGGATAAGTTGCTTACCTTCTAAACTGTGCATAATCAAAAGAAAAGTAAACAATAATACATAATGAATTATTAAAATGCTAACTAATAATGGATATATATCAGAGTTCATATAAAAAAAAACGTTTAGTACAGAAAAAAAGAGCTAAAAGTTAATATCTTCCTTACCTGAAAATGTATTCCCAATAGATACTCATCTATTGATTCCTATGAGATTTGCATGCTGCTACTCTTGAGCTACCTTCCACCCAAAAACACACTTAACATGAACTGTGCTTGTGCATGATGTCATCATTATGTGACCATAACTCTCCACCAATAGGAGGATGACACATCCTCTTTGCACAGTAGCTCCCCCTAAGCACTTGTGCTTGAATTAATTTTATTCTTAGAGGAGGCAAGAAGGAAGTGAACCATAAGTGGAGAGGATGGGTTGGAAGATGTGCAGAGGTATCTCTGGAAATACATTTTCAGGTAAGGAAAATGTTAGTGTCTAGGATGATACCTCATCTCCACATAGAACTGCTAAAATCTCACATTGAAATGGTGGAGCAGCCAGTGCAAACATTACACCTAAGTAAGCACCCTTCAGAAAATGCCTGAAGAGAAAGCCCATGGAATGTGACACCTGATGACAGGGGCTCAATAGGAGCACACCCATGAGTATACTTTTCACATGAAAGGAAAGGCAAAAGAGCTCAAAGTGTTGTAGGGATAGGTGGAATTTTACAACGACCAGGCGTGCCCTAGCACACAAATGGTCAGTGAGCCAAAACGTGTAGTGTAATTAAGGCGCAATTAGAGCATGTGGTGTGCGTTTCACTGGACAGACCGAGACGGGGGTGATTAAAACACCCTGCTGCAGTAGAAAGGTACACTTCCTGTTTGAGATATGACCCACACTACACAGACAGTACCACCACCCTACTTCCTACCATATTGTGCTGTACCTAATCAGTGAGGAACTCCCAAAGGCCCACTACTCCAGCATTGGCGTACTGGTAAGTAGCAAGGGGTGTCCCATGCTTCATTTGAAGAAACAGGGGGGGGGGGGAATTATCATTGGGGAGACTCTGAGAAGTGCCTGGGTCCCCATCATCAGATGGTTACCAGAAAGGCCCATTATTGGAGACAGTGCAATGGATAACTCAAACCGTATTTTTAAAAGCTAGCAAGTATAAGCAAAAGATATGGGCAGTCATTTCCCTTGTTTTGTTTTCAGTCCAGAGAAGATATGGTCAAGATTGGGCAACTGAGTAATTTCAATACCATTAGAATACCTATAGAGGTCTTATAGAACACTCTATCTCAATAGTTGGCACTAGCAGAGCCAGGGTAGATGGGTTGAGCACTTTTCATTTTCCATGACAGGTTTTAGGATATAAGCATACCCTGGGAGGTAACACCAGTTAGCTGGTAGGATCCCATAAAGGGTTACGAAAAAGAAATGTACTTGTCCTTCTCAAAGATGGTGTGTAGATTGAAGAACAGGGACTGGAAGGAATTAAGATCCAGCATGAGACTAAACAGCCAGATAATGTAAATAACTGGAAACAAATATGTTCTGATTCATCCACATACCCACCTGAAGGATCTCATGCAAGAAATGGCAAAAGTGAAATGCAAGAGAGTGAGACAAGTAACAAATTTGATTCAAGGAAATGTGAAAGAGCCTGTGAACATCAATATCCATGGAATAATAACCAACCAGAGAGGTTGGCAGACCCATCCTTTATAGGGAAAAGTAGAAAGGTCCCTGCATAAATATGGGTCCCACAGTAGAAATAAATGTGACAGGAACCCCAAAATGGAGATGTACACACCAAGTAACAAAGAAAAGCACAAACTGAACATGGTAGACAATTCGTTTTTGAACAAGTATAGTGGGGAGAAAATAGGACAGAAAGAACAGTCACGTTCCCAAGCAGCCAAAGTCTTAGGAAGAAAGAACCTGTTGGGGTAAAGAAGTAAGTAAGAATAGTAAGAGTGAGGGAAGCATCAATAGCATATACAGCTGAATTACGATGACCACAGGTGAGAAGGAAATAATGCCTTCAAAGAAAGATGGTATATAAAATATGGAACCAATGACTCAAATGAAATATGTAAGTGTGTAAACCACATTAAAGTCCCAGTCAGGTATGGGAATAGGAAGAGGAAGTCAGTGTAATAGGAAGAATCTGAACAAAGTGTAGAGGACAGGGGAAGAAAAAAATTAGGTTGTAAGGGAAAGGTGAAATGTAGTTGATAATGACACCCAATAACCAGCAATGGTGGAAACCAACAATCCATGGTCAAACAACCACGTCAAAAATGCAAAAATGCTGCCACTTCTATTGATAGACAGAAAGAGTTGAAGGACAACAGTAATGGGATAAGAAAAAGCTACGTGGTATGAGAAGCCAACCCCTACAGGTAATGGACCAAAAAAATCCCACATGTAAGGATGAAGGGATGACACTCTTGACTGAATTGAAATAAAAGTTGTGATTCCCTAGTGCAGTTTACATTAAACGTGTATTTTTAGGTGGGAGGTAATTCAAGGTTAGTGGCATACAAATCTCATATGAAGATGCATGAAGGAATCAAGCTTTTCTGTGCGTGGAGGGGAGGTATTGTCTCGGAAGTACATATTTACCTTTCCCCAACATTCAAAAACGTTTTAAGCATCATGCATTAGAACTATTATTACTAAAGAGTCACAACATCCAAAATATCAGTTTGTAGATACACATGTATCATGAAACCTTGGAACATAATAATGCAGTATTTGAATACAATTAAAAGAATAGTGAAAACAAATCAACCAAAATATGTGTAAGGGCTTGACTATTTTGATTCTTTTGAAGTGAAAAGGATACACAAATGTGTTGAAACTTGCATCCATATAAGTTTCTGGCTTTTCCATAATAGTGGGTCTAAGTTTTACTTTAGATCACCTTTTGTAACTTTTAATTTTTACACTGTTTCACAATCTTTGCTTTATGAATATTTCTCTTTAGAAAGGTTTTTCTTATTACTTGAGCTAAAAGTCTACCTGTGGTGTAGTACTACACTCTCAAATAACTAGAAATTCACCATGAACCAAGTATGTGATAAACATGTTGCCCATGGCAATATGGTTCACATTTAGATAGACATGTCACTGCATGTGTAGATACAAATATAGTAGAGTTAAACCTCATTGTTTAACATGGAAGGTATGAAATTTTCATTTGCTGGAGAAAGTTTAATCTAAAATAAAATTCATCTTAAAAAAAATAACAATTCAGTAACCAACAAGAAAAAAACCATTAAATGCATGTCAACAAAAGAATCTGAAGAAGTACAAAAATTTTTACAAATTATTAGACTTTTCCCCAAAAAATTAATTGTATCTCTAACTTCTTTACATTAACCATCCATTTATTCCAGGCACAAAGATAACAAGGGCATTTAGGGTCATATGTGGATAAAACGTGAAAAGAACTACTATTCATTCATATTTAACTAAATCATTTAAAAAGTGGATAATTATTATTAAAATGTTGTATATAGTGAAATTAGATGTGCTGTCTTGTATGAATCCAAACTGAAATTACAAATGACACAACTGATTCTTGTGTTATACATAACCTGCTGAGAATGTTCATCTAGTCAATCAGCTCTAAAGTACAGAAACTACCTTTTACATTCACACAGTGAAGATAATGAAACTATTAAAAGTTATGTTATCACCATATAAGCCAAAGTTTTGTATGGTGAGGAATCAACAAGATGATTAAGCAAATGGTTTATTCATAATCGTGATTAAATCCTAAGTTTAAGGTGCAGAAATGTGAAAAGTCAGAAAAGCCAGTATAGAGAAGAGAATTTGAAAACTTGGCTGAAGTTTTAAATTAAATTGGGAAAAAAGTGCAATTTGATAAAACCTGAAACCTGTTAAGTGTGACAACCCAAAACTTTTAAAAACAATACATTTCTTACAAATGACTTAGTTACATGCATGATTCACTACAAAAACAGCAGACTAAGAATTGCACTTATAATTCCTGTCTTTGTCATAAATTGTACTAGTGAAACATTAATATATACATAAAATATTGGGCAACAATAAATGGACATTTTCTTAGTTTTTCAACTTTATGTTCAGTTGGATAAATTGTCTGAATATGCTGAAGAATGATTTGTTTAGTTAAAAATAGTAAGAGCATCTATACATCCAATGTGTGTATGTATTGTTAGGGTATTTAGATTTACACAAATTTCATCCCTAAATATGTAGAGGGAGGTTTTCCAATCTTCTCTTAAAAATATCAACCACTGGAATACCTTTCATTATTCTAAAAGCTATTTTCAAATTTAAATTTATTTGAAAAAAATACATTCCAAAAATTTCTACTGATGTTATGTTATCTAAATATATTTGAAGAAATTAATTTGTTGAGGTAGTAACATCACTGTCAAACATGAAGTTTGTACATTAAAAGTGTATGTGGTATTTACATAAGAAATAGGAATTTTCTAAGCATTCTAATACTTGATTGCCATTTTTAATAATCTAGAATAATTTTTTTGTGGTCTGACTGGATTTGTTAAAACATCAAATGTTTCTGAAACAAAATCAGAATTTGCAGTAAACCCAAATTTCAAAAGAATTTTGTGAAACTTAAGAATTCCACAGATATATGTTACACTAAACAATCTTGTCAGAAAATAGCAATGAAAACATTTACCACGTTTTGTTCTAAAATTGAAAAATTGTGATTATTATTGGGCAATCAAGTCAGAATTGAGGCACAAGTTTTTGTTTTCTTCAAATAAACCTAATAAGCATACGAGCATACTTGCTTATTTTTTGCTAGAATCTCACCTCATGATTTTGATGTAAAAACCTCAATAAATGTTCTCCATTCATGCTCTTCATATGTCACACGAAAGAAACCAGTTTGATTAACATTCAGTTTCAGCCACTTGATATTTTCTTTAACCGAGAATGTTCCTAAGAAATAATGTAAAAAAATTATATTTTATTCATTACTTATACTAATCAGGAATATGTTAACTTCATTTTAACATTATTGTAAGTATACTTAATATAAACAAATGCAACAGCTAAATAAAGGCCTCTCTGAATGCAATAAAATTTTTCTGCAAAGTTTTGAAGAATATACAAAATTGTATTTTTTAATCATTTCTTTTTACCAATTTCCTTGTATTTGAATTTGCATATATATTGCCTAATGTTTATATATTTGCTGTTCTTTGATCAGTACAGAAGATAACGAGATAATGTGAATTTCAATATGCACTTCTAGACTTTTAGTCAAAAGCTTTGATTAAGTAAAACATGAAGATCTCTTAGAAATTTTGCAAAACCTAGATCTAGATGGGACAGATCAGAATCCTCTAATAGCAGCAAACAGCTGCAATAAGGATAAATGGTGAAATCAGTAAATATACATAAATTGAAAGAGGAGTGAGACAAGGCTGCATTTTCTCACCGGATCTATTTAATCTCTACAGCAAAAACATTCTCAGAGAAATAAACAACATCAAAGACTGCATAATAGGACAGTATAATTTGAATAATTTGATATATGCAGATGATGCAGTGTTGATTGGTAGCTCACAAAAGAATATACAAGAAGTGCTAGACATGGTGCTACGTACAGGCAAGTAGCCATAAAGGACTTTCAATTAACATTAAGAAGACAACGTATGATCATCAGCCAAAAAAATTGCTATCCCAAAATGTGAACTTTATACTGGAAATGAATTAATCAAAAAGGTAGAAAAATTCAAATTCCTAAGTAGTATTACAACACCAGATGGAAGAATTGATACAAAAATTTAAATATATATAGTTATGGCAAAAACAGCTTTTCAAAAGTTAGGGAAAATGTTTAAAAAATCAAAGCATAACCATAGCTACAAGAAAAAGAATACTGCAATGTTATGTGTATTCCATTCTTATATATAGCAGTGAGTGTTGGACCATCTTGCCTATCATTGAAAAGCAATTTGAAGCCACAGAAATATCCTGAATTATAGATGTGTTTTTAGAATTCAAGTGAAAAGACAAACGGAGTACGTGCCTACATATTTATAAACATAAATTACCAAATTTAAGAGAGTCCATGCTCTGTAGCTTGTTTGTAGAACTTGAATTTTTTTTCTCATGTGTAAATAAGTAGACAAGGACTTGAAAAGTAAACATATCTGCATTCAGTCATTAATTATATCCACCTGGAAAGTGTAATGTTGGAAAATTACCCATTTTTTGACCAAATCCCCTGGCGAAAATGGTATTATAAGGCTCTAAATTTTTGAAATAATAGCTACAAATCAGGCTTATATTGAGAAGAATTTCCAGTTTTGCTTCATAATTCCTTCTTTTTTTATATTATTAGACATAATTTAATCTTTACCTTTTTATAACAGTCAACATTTGTATTGCATGTTAAGAACCATGGATATATCAAGGTAAGAGTTATATGGTTTTTCTTTGATTCCAACAAGTGCCTAATAATTCAAGATTAATCAATTACGTGTATCAGCTGATCTGAAGTTGAACATTCAGTTGTTTTGGAAGAAATCACTGCTAATACCTATGATCAAGTTTAATACCCTTAGGAACTTGAACATTTGTTGTGGAAAATCCCTGAACCACCATCAACTACAAGCAGTGAGAGACAATACTAAATTGGGTCACAAAGTTTACTAGTCACTGAAGTATCATAAAGAAATTTTGTGGAAAAAACATTTCATCTGAATAAAGTAGGAAAATGATAGTTTAGAATTTCTTCATGGGTTTAATTTCTCACCACAAAGGCAGCTAAGGTTCATACTCTCAGAGTCTATAACTAGCAATTTACTAATCCATCAAACAAAGACAAACTAATACCAGAGTGACAAAATATGAAAACTAATGAATTGGAAATATTCACATCTTTGGACTAATATTAGGATAATGAATTATAGATCAAAAACTGAAAATCTACCACAGTTAAACTGGTTTACAGCTACTATTCTATAAAAGATTCAACTGATATTAAAGGATAAAATGGGCTAAATTAAGAGTAGATAGTTATTCTGAAAACGTGTTAGAGAAATAAAATTCTTAAGTTTTTAGTCTTTGCAAGACATTTCCTATGTCTCAATCTTAAGAAAGAAAGAAAGGCACTAGAGTTCCAAATTAGACACTAAAAGTACACAGACACAAAGATAAAAATTACTATTTATATAAACCTGTTTCAACATAATGACTTATGATGACAAAATTAACCTACCAGTGGTTGTATTCAACATGAACCTTTGCACCTCTGTATCCCTATCGGTTATGTATGTTATTGGAATATTCCACTCATAACCATAAGGTGAAATGTCTTCTTCAGAAACTGCATCACTTTTTGAAGGAGCAAGAAGGAAACGCTGTTGATTTACATAAACCATATTTCCCACACGAGAAACCAATATAACAGGAAATCCTTCCTGAATTGTCCATGTGTCCATAATAGAGCTGATGTTTGTCTGCAAACCATCATTTATTACCTACAAACAAAATGCATGTGCAAAACATTTACATATATTTGTGGCAATGTAAACTACAAATATAAAATCATAAATGTTCTAATGAAAATTTCAGTGGACTTTATAATGCTTTTTAACATTCAAATTATTGATTTGTAGAGCTGGTTGATTAGTGGTATTTGTTAAATGATTAACTGACAGCCCCATTAATTAATCGTATTCAATTAATTGATTATTAGATTGTTCCTTGAACCAAGGTACGATAAGCAAAATAATTGGCAGCAGGTGCTGCCAGCTAGTTGCCTTCCCTCTAGTAAGGAGTACGAAAAGAAAAAAAAAGTTGGTGGAAGGTTCTGTAAGATAGTTGCCTTCCCTAAAGACAGTGGTTTGAAAAAAAAAGAAAAATGTTTGTTCTGGGTACTGCCAGCTAGTTGCCTTTCTTCTGGTCAGTAGTTTAAAATTAGTGACAGTGGCAGATAGCCTTTGTAGTTTTGCATAACAAAAACAGGTCAAGTAAGTTTGGTGGCAATAGGTAATATGAATCAAACCCAAGTTCCTCGAAACACAAAAGGGGTTCATATGGACCCTAATAGTACAATTGATTAGAAAGGAGCAAAACCAAGTAACTTGCACAGTATACAACTGTTTTAAGAAACAATGCATATACATGTAAGTATTCAACATAAATTTGGTTCAGTTGTAAAGATTAGTTCAGGACAATAGTTGAAAAGAAAGATTATGATATAATGGGAATTTGTGAAGCTTGGTTAGATTTGGAGAACACTGTAAATAGGGTTTATTTTGAAATTCTAGATTTAAGCTGTTTAACAGTGATTGACAATTAAAAGTAGCAGATGGGGTCTCTTCTTGTATAAGTACAACTTGTTGGGACTGAAGACAAAAAGTGGCAGTCAAGAGGTATAGCATATGGGTTATAATCAGGGGTTTTAAAGGTGAAAATTTTTAACTGGCAATTGTATAAGGTGCTGCTGTTAGGCTGCCTTCTTTGTAGTTAGAAGTTCAAAATTAGGGATGGTGGCAGATCGCCTTTAGTAGTACCATAAATGCAAAAATACAAATACAAGCAAATTATGTCAATGAGAAGTTGTACAATGATATCATGGTTGTTACCAATAAAAAATACTGATGCAACAATTATGGGAGACTTTAATTTTAGACACAATGATTGACACCGTATGGAGCTAAATAGTGAGAGATAACCATTTCTTGAATTGATTCAAGATGGTTCTCTATACCAAATAATCAGGGAGCCAACCAGAATTCGCAGGCTATAAAAGAAGAACATCAATCATGGGGAGGAAGGGTGGGAAGTGTGTGAAATTATGTACCTATCTGAAATACATTTTCAGTGTAAGAAAAACTTTTAACTTCCGATATGGTTTTACCTCCTCTCACACAAAGCTAGAATCCTACATTGCAAAGGTGTAGGGGCCATTATAAGTGCACAATACAAAGTGATCACCCAGAATGAAAGGGTATGCTCATGAATGAAAATGAAGCACACTTGTGGGGCTCTGCACTACTTCTGGAACAGGTATGCTCTTAGCCCAGGAAGTAGGAAATTAATCTGAAATGAGTGGAAAAAGAAATTACTTGGACAAACATAATATGTTCTGAGAGGTGCAAGCTGTAGCAACATATAAATAGAATTAGTTATGTACATTCCAGACCTAAACTGGACAAACAAGGTTCCATAACTCGTTCTCAACATTAGGAGGTTGAGGATGAAAAAAAATTGTAACATCAACGGTGTGGCTAGGGCATGTGGACTGTGTTATACATACACATCAACTCCAACTGTAAGTAAACAGAGTGCCATACATCAAGCAACTGGAATTATGAAGAAGAAGTAAGCTTTCTGTCAAAGTTGGACAAATTCCCAAAACAACTGTAGGGGCAAGAAGTACAACAAACCGAACCTGGCATTACAGGATCATGGCATTGCCTGAACTCAAAAGTAAGAACAGGGTAATAGCTGTAATTGGTATTGTGGGCAAAATCATAACTCACTCAAACATAAATGCAGGAAAAACAACCTGCATGCAGAATTACGAGGAGGAGATGGAACATTTGCCCAGCCATAGGAACAGAGTGCGTACATCCTGTTGCCTGTATTACGAGGCAAAGTCTCCCAAACGCAACCATAGGAGCAGAGAAAGAACCTCCTGAAAAGAGAGGCATCTACTGCACACAACCTTAAAAACAGGCACTGCCATTCCAAACCCAGCATTATAAGGAGAATCCTGTGTAGGCTGGACCCACTCTGACCAAAATGTCTCCACTTGGGAAAAAGCATCCTGGGGAGAAAGAAGAAGGGAAACTAGCATTGCCCTCTTTTCACTGAGTGTATAATAATAAGCAGGTATTGCAAAAAAAATTGAAACTCACTCAGGAGGAAGCCTTCATGGCCCATCACCCCAGCAACTGTGTAGTGGTAAGGACTCCCATGCTACACTGGAAGAGGGGGGATGCAATAGGGAGTCTGGAGGAATGTCACACCAGAGAAAGTGCAAAGGGTGTCTGCGATTCCCTAATTTGAAAAGCAGACAAATCCCAATTTATTCAATCAAAGGGTTGGCAGGGATGGGCAGAAATCCTCTTCTGCTTTACTTAGGAAGTCCATGAGTGACAGTCCACATAAATGGAAAATTATTGATATCTAGTACTTAATATATATATATATATATATATATATATATATATACTAC
>NW_013667978.1:84969-86111 GCF_000517525.1 Limulus polyphemus | reverse complement strand
TATATATATATATATATATATACCATTAGGTAAGCCACCAATGGCCTTGCAAAAACACTACACCTATACAGTGAGCATTAAATTGCAAACAGTAAATAGTGCGGGTTTGAGGCAAAGCATACCTGACCAGGCAACACCCACCACAGAGTGTGATCCCAATATTAGTAGTTAAAACTAAGTTTGCTGAAACAAAAACATAAATGAAAGGAAGTGATAAAATTTACCCCAGTCAAATGTGAACTGAGATGTGTAGAAACTCCATGGGAGGGAGATGATATCCAACAGAAGTAGATACAGCAAGATCATGCAGATAATGAGTGATGAAAGTATTGGAAATAGACCATATTCCAGCCCGGATGATCTCCTGCAATGGAGGACAAAGGCAATAAGCCAAAGTATGGTGAGATGATGAATATGATGAGACGAAACGTTGTGGAGATGGCAACCTTCAATGGATAAGTCTGAATACACCAGCCTAATGAGCTGACAAACACAACCAGTTAACATGTCAGGGAATAGATCACAGGAAATGGAAGGGTTTCAGGGAATAAAAGTCAAGAACTTGAACTCCAAAAGAAGGCAGGATGTGCCACATAACACCATAATGGGTGAACCAGACAAAGAAACTGATCAGGATTGGAATGGGAGATGGAAGTTAAGGAAATGGTTGTGAAAGCCAAACAATGAATTATATATTACTAGTAGTACTATATGTAACATACAAACTATTTAAACATACCTAGTTAACAAAGTACTAATAAATATCAAATGTGCAAACCATCTAAATTTATCAAGTTCACAATGTATTTAATAATAACAAACATGCAAACCGATTAAAATTACCAAGAAAAACATTAACAATCAATATCTACCTTATAATTCCTCTAAATTAACCTAGATGACACAGGATACTTAATTAAGTCCTACACTGACAAAAATTAGGACAATAAGACACATATTTCGATGATGAGGAACCCACTTTGAGACTAATAATGGCTGGAGACGGCTTAAATGGGTAACGAAGAAGAACTTTAATATAAGTTTAACATGACAGCAAATGTACAATGTTTCGACAAGGTTTTGTCATCAACGAAACGTTGTACATTTGCTGTCATGTTAAACTTATATTAAAGTTCTTCTTC
>NW_013667978.1:78200-84643 GCF_000517525.1 Limulus polyphemus | reverse complement strand
GAAGAAGAACTTTAATATAAGTTTAACATGACAGCAAATGTACAATGTTTCGACAAGGTTTTGTCATCAACGAAACGTTGTACATTTGCTGTCATGTTAAACTTATATTAAAGTTCTTCTTCGTTACCCATTTAAGCCGTCTCCAGCCATTAATAAGACACATAGTTAACAATGACGGAAAAAAAAAGTGACTCAAATAGAGCAATGAATTATATGTGGCTAGTAGTAATGATATGTAACATACAACAATTTAAACATACCTAGTTAATGTACTTATTAATAACGAACAAAATTTACCATGGCTACAAAGTACAGTGCCTTGCAAAAGTTTTCACCCCCCTGCAAAGTTTCCACATTTTGTTGCCATTTGTGCTTGCAATCATAAAATTTTCAAATAGGACTTTATATTTAGAATCTATACAATCTACTCTAAACTGAGAAAGCTTAAAAAGGCTGATATTATGTAAGTAAGTTAGATTTTCAAAGAAAATTAGAATGTTCAAATTGCATAAGTATTCAATACCTTTGCTATGGCAACCCTAAATTATTTCAGGTGCAAAATATTAACTTGAAAAGTCGCAAAATTAATGTAATGGGCTCTGTCTGTGTGTAATCAAAGTGGTTTAACTGGACTTCACAGTAAATGTACCTATTCATGCCACAACTTGCATAGTGACATGGCAAACCAACCAGGAAGACTAAGGAGTTTTCCAAACAAGTCAAGGATAAAGTGGTAGAGAAGCACAGATCAGGAGAAGGTTACAAGCAAATTTCAAAGTTGCAGATTATACCTTTGAGTATGGTGAAGTCCATCATTAAGAAGTGGAATGTGCTTCATATCACCCAGTAGCTACACAGATCAGGCCGCACTTCCATACTAATTTGCCAGGCAAGCAGGAAACTGGTTAGGGATGCCACTGTGAAGCCAACAGTGACCTTGAAAGATTTGCAAAGTTCCATGTCTGAGATGGGAGTTAGTGTTCATACATCAAAAATATCCTGGTCCCTACACAAAGCTGGCGAGTGGCAAGAAAGAAGCCATTACTGAAAAATAATCATCTTAAATCTTGTGTGGAGTTTGCAACAAAACATGCAAAAGAAGGATGGTGCACAAAATACAGACAAATCCTAGAGGAAGACCTGCTCGAGTCAGCCAAGAATCTAAAACTGGGTCGAAAGTTTACATTTTAGCAGGACAGTGACCTAAAGCACAAGGCTAAAGACAAACTGGAGTGGTTTCAAAAGAAGAAAGTGAATGTCCTGGAGTGGCCCAGTCAAAGTCGTGACTTGATTCCAACAGAAAATTTATGGCAAGACTTGAAGATTGCAGTCCATCAACGATCCTCAACGAACTTCTCAAATTGGGGCAATTTTGCCAGGAAGAATGGTCAAACATTACACTATCCCATTGTGCAAAGCTGGTACAGAGCTATCCAAAAAGACTAACAGCAGTAACTGCTGCCAAAGGTGCTTCCACCAAGTACTGACTTATGGGGCTGAATACTTATGCCATCAGCAAATTTCAATTTATATATTTTTTTGCAGGTTTTGCTGACATTCAACCTCATTCACATACAACAGTGTTAAGTTTGATCATTAAAGTTTTGAATAAAAAAAAGTTCATTAAAAAAATTGTTTACATTATTTATATTTCATTAAAATGTGACATTGTTGGTAAGAGGGTGAATACTTTTGCAAGGCACTGTACATAATATTAACGAACGTGCAAAACTATTAAATTTACCTAAATAAACAAAGTAATAATCGATGTCTAACTTACAATTTATCTAAAGTAACTTAGATGACAAAGGACATAAAGATCTAACTTATCAAAGTCCAAGCACTGATGATGTGAAATACTTAATTCTTTCATGTTTAAAAAGGGGCAAAGCCACACAGAGGGCATCTGAGCCATGCCTACCACAGGTACATCAACCAGGTGTGAAGTGTACATACTGAAAAACTTACCACAGATCCCCTGGCATAACTTGAAGCAATACAAATAAAGGAGAAGAAGAATGATTCTCCACCAAAATGAATGACGTGGCAGCATTGCAACTGGTCAAAAGTGAAAATTCCTGAAGAGCAGTAAGTGTGTGACAGACCAAAATAAGAAGGTGCTAGAAAAAGAAAGTCCAAAGTGGCTTCTCATAGGTTTTACTCTTCCTCAGAAACATTGTCCCATTGAAAAGAAGAAAAAATTGCAGGCTGAACATATGAATCTAGCTTCCTGCGAAATATGGACTGTACATCCTCTGTAGATAATGTCGAACCCAATTCCTTGGAAGTTATAGCAGTAGCGTTTTCTACTGTAACAGGAATTTCTGTTGTTGATACATTGATTGCAAATTCATACTATAATCTATTGTAAATCAGTAACAAGAAATAAATGCAAAAAATTTTTAAACAAGTGAATGGAAACACAGTAAAGTAAAACTGTTGAAAAAAATTGAAATGGCAAAGAAGCACATTCATAGCTGGTAGCTACATGCAAAAAATACACAAATCTAAGCATTGGTGTACCAATCAAGAAAGTGAGTATTGAGCAGGAATAGCAGAGGGAACTAGCTGCACCAACACAGGTGAAAAGTAGTCACATGATATGTACATGTTCAGAAATGGCACAGAATTGATGGAGTATATAGACTGGTGCACCAATTGAAAAAATGTTTGAGCAATACTTAGAGGGCAGATGAAGAGGGCACTGGAAGACAACAGCTCCTGTTGTGGAGTGTCAGGAACATGGTTATTAGAAATAAATTCTTGAAATGATTCATGAAAACTTTTTTTTTCATAGTTCAGTTAAAATTACAATTAGAGTACAAAACAAGAAGAGTTAGACAATAAGAATTAAATGAAAGCTAAAAAAAAATACAAAAATCCCATAATTCCAAAAACAAAGCAAGAAAGATAAGCATGGTAGCCAAGGAGAGAACGAATATTTGTTATAATGCTAGGACTCATGGGGTTTACTGAGCATGGATGATATGTCGTCTTCCTAATGACAGAAGGCTATATTGTAATGTTGATTACATCATAGTTTAGCACTGTCCACATTAATACATATATGGTTATGAATTTTGTTCAAGGCTTGTGACATGCATAAAAATCTTCTCAGCAGTAATGAAAGGTAATAGCTCTTTGTTATGCAGAGGTGAGTATAATTTCTCAACATTGTTTTATCTTTGGACAATCACAATATCATGACAAAATGTTGATTTAACCCTCTCTCAACAGGTAGGTTAAAGGGCACATGTCATGATCTTTTATACAGTTACATTCAAAATTTAATTAAACTACTTTACTATCAATGTATATGAATAACCTTATCAGAACATAACTAATAAACCAAATTTTAATATTACACAACTTTTACGTTCTTACTTTCAATAGGAAATATTTGAATACATCCTCAATCTCTTTTTTTAATGAGAATTGTGACATTAGTTCTCAACGTCGTGTTCATTCTCTATTTATTTACCACCCTTCTCTGATGTATGAAGTTTAACATAAATTACTCCTTATCATGTAGATAATACTTCTTTGTTTACACAAACTAGAAAGTCAGACCCACCTGTCATATCCTCTCTTTCAAAATTTGCCAATAAATCTCTTTGACATTTTATATCATTTCATTTATAAACAATAGAAAAGCAAAATTATAATCTCTCAAATAATGTATTATATTATACTGTTTTTAGTACATAATGTTGTACATTTTGTTTTCAGTTTGAAAGTTTATCTTGAGGTGTTCAGATTGAGAAGCTTAGAGATTATGTTAAGGCTCTATGTCATAGTTAGAAAACCAGTTAAAATATAATAGTTATAGGATATTGTTTTCTCTGTGTTATTATTCTGTGTTCTAAGGTTCATTACTTAAGTAAATAAAATTTTATTTAGTGTACTAGTACCATCAGTATAAAAAATAGGCTTAAATTTCATTGGTAACAGACAGCAAAAAAATAAAAAATACAAGAGATCAAAAGTAAGTACAATATTTTTTGTTTTTCATATATATTTTTTGTTTATTGTTATAAAAGTAATTAAAATGTAAAAATTGAAACTTATTAGGTTAGATAAGGTACAATAATGAAATATAATAATTCTTCACAAGGTATGCTCATAAGTAGTTTGTGCATTACATCATTCAATACATTAACTTGAGCTATGTGTTCTCCAAGTTATTTACAATTTGTATGGCAAGGTTATTAGTTAGACACAGTTCAAATGGCAACTAAGTAATAAAATTCAGTAGAAACAGATGTAAACTGTTATGAGCTTTAAGCTATTTAGGCTAAACAAATGTAGTTCCTTGTTAGAATTTGCAATCATTCTAGAAAGAAAAAGGGTAATTTAGATTTATTTCATTTTTTTTTATGGGTGGTGGTTACAAGGTCGGTCAAATCAACTGAGTCCATATAAAGTTAGGGTAGAGAAAAAAATAGCATAATATAGTTATACTAAAAAAAACGTTTCATAGTTATTTAGGTTTTTAGAGATTACATAAATGAAATTTGAAAAGTTCTCAGATGAAGAAAAATATTTTTGATCATATCACAAAAAAAATTCATTTTCAGAGCAATCTTAATACACAGTCAAATTTTTGAATTACATTTTCTAACAAAAATGCCACCCAATGGGTGGCTGTTTGTCTAATCATAGTATTCATAACTCACTGAAAAAAGTTTAGAAAAAGTGAACATTTTCTAAAAAAGTATATTTTTCTGTGAAGTACTGTACAGAAAAAGCATTCAGATTGTGCTCTTTAGTCATATGCAACTCTTTGCATCATAAATTTTACTGATATGTTGTTATATATTAAAAGTGCTGGTTGTAAACTTGATTTTTGTTAGTGGCAAATATTTCCTTCAATAATTACCTAATTCATGGGTAAATCTTTTTTAAAACAGAAGTAATAATAAAAGAGAATCTACCTCTTAATTTCTGATAATCTAATCTTCTTAAATCAACTATACTTTGGCACACTGGGTTTTTTCATGTTTGATGTCAAGAATGCCATGTCCTCATTGGCTACAGTGATGACAGACAAATTCCACTTGCCATTCATTGATGTGACTGACATTCCCAAAAGCAATGCTCCTGTTTATTTACTTTTAACAGTCTAGCTTTTCCTAGGAATCTGCTCAATATGTCTACAAGAACATTCCTACTAGACTATTACAATGTATTTACACATTAGGAGATGAAGTGTCATTGATCATTCTGTCATTTTGAGATTTCCTAAGCTATCTATCAGCAATATTGATGAATTCCAACTCCACAGAAAATTAAAGAAGTTCTCTCTTAAAGTACTGCTTTGACCAGAACATTGGCTTAGAGCAGAAGTTCTTAAACCATGGGTTGCTATCCCAAAATGAGTTGCAATTGATTTTTAAGGGGATGTGAATACTTGTGTATTTTTAAAACAGACAACACTTTTGATTGCTAAAATAATAACTTTGCTTATACTGCTTTGTAATGCATGTTTTATTCATTAATAATTATGCAATAACACAGGGCAATGAAGTTTAAGAACCACTGGTTTAGAATTATGGCTAATGGAACAAAAATACACATAACACAAAATAATTCACACTTTCACTAAGGGCATCTTTTTCTGTGCATGTGACAAGGTTTTAGTGAGTTACATTTAAAATTTAATTACAATATCTTCTTATCATGGTATATGAAAAGTATAGAAAAAAATATAGCTGATTCTCCAACTTTTAATAGTATATGTTTTAAGCTCTTAACTTTATAAAGCAACATTTAAAAAAAAATCATAAATTTCAACTAGTATGAGAATTGAGATAGTCGCTCTCTAGGTATCCCCTTTTCTCTAATTTATTTACCATCCCTCCAAGAAGTATGAAATTTGATATAAATTTATCATTATAATGTTGTCATCACTCAAGCAAAGAACATTATTTTTTCACAGAGCCATAAAATAAAAAATCATACCCCTCTTGCCACAACCACTTATCACAATGTCTCTTTCATGCAGTACATGTTGTGCTAAAAGGGGACCCAAGCATAAGAGACGTGCTCCAATGAAGTTATATCAAGTTGGCGCACCAATGGAAAGAGTAGCTGTTGACATTGCTGGTCCTCTGCCCCAAACTCATGCTGGAAACAAGTACATTTGTGTGGTGATGGATTATTTCACCAAGTGACCTGAGGCACATGCAATACCAATTCAGGAAGCTACAACTGTAGCTTCGGCTATTAGTGATTTCTTCTTCAGATTTGGTATGCCATACGAACTGCATTCAGATCAAGGCCGTAACTTCGAATTAGCTGTTTCCAAGAATGCTGCAAGTTGTTTGGCATCCGAAAGACCAGGACAATGCCACTTCACCCACATTCCCATGGGATGGCATATAAGTACAACTGGACACTGGGACAGGAATTGGCAAAGTTTTGTAATAGCCGCCAAGATACTG